>NC_089266.1:50710402-51010402 GCF_963930625.1 Muntiacus reevesi
TAACTGGTCTCTTAACCTCCACACTTGCCCTCATAAAACCATCAATGATACTTAGGGGAAAAAAAAATCATTTTACTCCCCCACTTAAAACAGCTTCTCATTGCATTTAAAATATTTCTCCAAACCTTTGTCATTCCCTTCCTCACTCACCACAGTTTAGGAATGTTGACCGCCCTTTCATTTCCAAGAAGGCAGCCAAGTTTTTCCTCCTTGAGAACTTCTGCATGAGCTTTCTTCTACCTGTAACACCCCTGTAGCTCTCTGTTTTGTATGGCTAGCTCTTTCATGAATAGGCGCCCCGTGTTACTTTTTGCATTCTACTAACACATTTTTTTTTCACATAGCATTTGGCACTACTTGTAATTACATATTTTTTGTATTTCCTTCTTTGTTTGTTTTGACTCTCTCAGTAAATTGTAAGCTTCATCAGGACAAGGACAATTCCTGTCATAATCATGTGTCCCCAGCACACAGCACAACCCCTGGCGCATAATAAATGTTGAACAAATGGTTAAAGAGGACACTCTGCAGTGCAGCAGCTCCCTTTCAGGAGGGAAGGTAAGCTATATAGCATTTTCTCACTGTTTAGTCACAGATGGATCACTTGCAATATAAGAAGGTAGAGATGTCATGCTTACGCCAACCAAATAGGATGACAGACTTTCCATTTATGTAATTTGGCATAAATTTCTTAAACAATGCGCTTTCTTCTAGATTAAAAAATAATAACAAAGTCTGAATACCTGACAGGTGTTCGTGGGCTGCCAATAAATCTTCGAGGGGATCGGATTTTTGGTTCAAAGGAAAACTTTTCTTTCACGCTTTCAAGTACAGATGGAGCCACATATGTAAAACCCTGAAAGATAGTAACAGTGGACTACAGAATGTCGAGAAAATGTGGTTGCTCAGCCTCTGACACACCAAGATAATGATGTACACCTAAAATCACCAATGTGATTACTCTCCAACCTCCTCAATTTCATTTCACACCCATTACCTTCCTTCCAGCCATTTGTAGAGGCATTGCCCCCAAGACAACAGAATTATATTGAACCCCAAAGGCCAGCAGAAAAAATTTCACTGTATTAAAAGAAGTAGAACAGAACAGGAAAAGTACAGGCTCTACATTAAGATGTTAAATACCAAGAGAAATGCAGAGAAATTCTGTTTCTAGCCACTAATATTAAGCAACTAATATTCTCATCCCCCCAAAGAGTTTCTCATTAGGCTGAAATAAAAATAGAATTCTCTAACTTGGCATATATGGTCTTTCTGGTTTTATGCCAATGATTGAATAGATTTGGATTTTCCTGACAAGTAAGGGCCAACGTTGTGAAAACTATTAACTGTTAACAGGCAATAATGCAGTTTGTTAGCTTTAGTTCTTTCTTGGACCTGGCTATTAGGTTACCAGCTATCATTAATCTCGCTGTTAATGTTCATCCCTTTAACAGTTAATCCTATACCTATCTTCCTATCCTTGTGACCTACAAGCAGGCATTTGACTTATTATAAAAAGACTCAATAAGGCTTTGGGTGAAGTCCTGAAGAGTGAGGTGCAATTCTATAGAGCATATACTTTGTGACAGCTACATGTGGACCACTAAGGCTATTTCCACATATGTTCTAGTGGGCTGAAGCTTAACTACCAAGAGGACCAGACTCTGCCTTAATCATCTTTGAATATCCTTTAATTCTATTAGGATTTAAACTACTAGAGGGTGGGTGGGAGGGAGGCTCAAGATAGAGGGTATATATATATATATATATACACATACACACATACACACACACACACACACACACTTACGCTTTGTATGGCAGAAATCAACACAGTATTGTAAGGCAATTATCCTATGGAATCTAGAAAAATAGTACAGATGAACCTATTTGTAGGGAAGGAATGGAGACGCAGATGTAGAGAATGGACTTGTGCATACAGCAGCGGAAGGAGAAGGTAGAAAGTAGCACTGACATATATACACTCTCACGGGTAAAACAGATAGCTAGCGGGGAGCTGCTGAATAACACAGGGAGCCCAGACGGGCCCTCTGTGACGACAGAGGGGTGGGAGGGGAGAGGGAGGGGAAGCTGAGAGAGAGAGGATTATCTGTATATAATTATGGCTGATTTGCATTGTTATATGACAGAAACCAACACAATAATGTAAAGCAATCATCTTTCAATAAAAAAAATACTAACTGAACTGCAGTTACGACAGTCACAATCCCCAGATAAGTGGGCTGTTAATATTTTAAATTAATTTTAAGAGATCTTTGTGTACAGAATTCTGGCTACCACCTAAAAATGAATTGCTCTTGTGTTCATTAGTTGTTCAATTTAAATAATTAAGAGAAGTGCAACAACTCAGAATGAAAACTTAGCTCCGTAACTTCTGCCACCACAACTTTGGATTTCTTTGTAGCAAGGTTAGATGTTTCTAGACTTTTTAATGGGGGAAAAAAATTGTCAAACTAGCTAAAACTCCATAACGCTCAACTGAAGAAAAGGTCTGTATGTTGAATCAAAGGTATAAATTCCATATCAGTAGAAAAGAAAACTCCACATAATGAGAGGAAAAAAAGAAAGCAACAACAGCATGAAAATGAATCATGCCTACTCCCCTAAATGAGAGATTTTACTAAGGGAGAATACAGTAATTTTGTAAATCATGTAGACATTCATCTTCCTTCTTAAGTAATTAAAATTCTATAGAATTATATTTTTCATTTATATTCTTATACTACTATATAATCATACATTTATAGAATTATTACTATTCAATGTTATTTACTCAAAAGCATACTGTACTATGGTGATTTAACTGTTATTTTACATGATTTCTGTGCTTCATGCTATCTTCAGAATTGACCCTCCGCCCCAAAAGATATAATACTGTGTTACATTGTGATTTGAGAATAAAGTTAATGACAAATCCTGTGAACTCGTAAACAAGGGAGAAAAAATTTCCAAATGATTACTTTTCCCATGTTCTACTCTCCCTAGAGATAGTCCAAAAAGAAATGATAAAGGATCATGAAATGACAAAGGAAACAAATGACATGTACTTATAGTAATAAAATAAGCACTAGGCAAATAATATGCAATGATGGTCATCAGATATAAATCTATGATTTCTGTTGATCAAAATCTAGAAGTTCTGGTTTTCTATCTGAGGAGACAAAGTATAAATCAATACAGATACTTCCTCCTTAGGGTTAATTTGCTTACAATCACACATGAAGCAATGTATTTTGACGTCAAATATTTAAAATCAATAGGTTAAAAATCCCCTACAGATAAAAATTTTTAGCTGTTTCAGGAATAAAATAGTTACTATCAGCCCTTCTCCTACTGCTATGGCTGTGTGGCTTTCAGTTAGGATGATGAGCCAAACATTTTAAGTCAGTGGCCTATTCAAAAAAATGAATCATATACTCTGACTCTAATCGCTAAAATGGAAGGCTGAGTTATGCAACATCAATTACTCATCAATAAGTCATAAGGGGATAACTTAAAAAAAGCAACTCAGGGTATCTACATTCTAACTTTCTTACTGAAAAGGGCCCATCCTCATATTTAAATTTCCCATGGCTGCACGGGAGTCCTTCACTTACCAGGAAGACCTGGTTGGCACTTTCGCTGAGAGCTGAGTCATCTGGGCTGTCAACAGGTGTCTGACGTGTAAACTTGGAATCAAACTGACTCACATCCTCTTCCGATTGCTTTACAAAAAAAAAAGATTAGAAAATGGTGAACAGACTGTATTATACGTAACAATCAAATGCATTACATGCGTTAGAGAAGGCTCCAGATAAAGCTCTTTTCTCAGGGTTTGACTGTAGTAAGAGTAGAATAGCCTGAGCAGGCACAGATTGAAAAATAAATACAACTAGAAAGTATCAACGGTCAAATGACATCTTTAGTTATCATTTCTACTAAAAATCTGAGTATCAATCATCCCCTCTTACAAAGCTTCAGTGTGCCTAGCCCAGTGGCTAAATCCCTTTTTAGAGACAACTGGCACAATTGGCAAAGCTGTAAAAAACCTGAAGCAGAGTTTAACCACAAAGTAACGTGCTCTAGTTAAAAGATTCTTCCCATAGCTTGTTTCATTCCTTTAAATTTCTTTAGGAGCAAGAATAATATTCTGTTCTGCCTAAGTATATTCTCTTGTGAAGGAATATTATCACCTAAATCTGACCACCCGATCTGTTTCCTCTCTCTGCTACATCATCAGACTCGTGGTTGTGTCAAAAGAACTCAGGAACCAGGACTTCCCTGGTGGTCCAGTGGTTAAGACTCTGTGCTTCCACTGCCAGCGGCACAGGTTCAATCCCTGGTTGGGGAAGTAAGATTCCATATGCTGCACAGTGTAGCAAAAAAAAAAAAGAACTTGGGAACCAACAGGATGGAAAAGATGTCTAAAGATGGAAAAAGCTGAACGTCAATAAAAATAACTGCAATGAATTAAAACTCAAATATGTTAAACAGCATGAATTCATAACTATAGTAAAAAAAAATCCCATAATTCATCGGTCAGTTTTGGAAGATGCTAGGGAACTAATTCATAATTTCAAGAACTGGGAAAGAAAACATTTATCCTGCCTTTTCTATATAAACTGTGCTTCAGGTAACCAAACAACTGGTTGTCCTGATCTTTTCACAGGACAATTCCACCTAATAAAGAATGAATAACGATTATTAGAATAGGACAATCTGCAAACCCTTAACGAAATCTTGGAACTAACTAGGCCCTAGATTCTCAGCCTTAGCACTACTGACATTTTGGACCTGATGACTCTTGTTGCAGGAGGCTGTCCAGTGCATTACAGGGTGTTTAACAGCATCTCTGGCCTCTACCCATACGCATCAGTAGCGCCCCTCCCTAAGTTGTGACAGCTTGTCTCTGACATCGCCAAATCAACCCTGGCTGAGAACCACTGATACAGGCAATGATTAATGACCACTAACATCACTAACTCCGGGAGCTGGTGGTGGATAGGGAGGCCTGGCGGGCTGCGATTCACGGGGTCGCAGAGAGTTGGACACGACTGAGTGACTGAATTGAACTGAACTGTGTAATTTAAATAACTTAAACTGAAATGTTTAAGTACACATTATATCTTCTGATCAAAATATACAGCACCAAAAATTTAATCTGAATCAGATCTAAACTAAATCTGTACTATCAGTTTTCAGAAATATGAGGAACAGGTGAACATGGCTGAGGACACACCATGGAGTTAAAACCAGCAAAATCAAAATAGGAGGAACTGCACAGGACAAATGGTAAAGTTTCTTTAGTAAGTCCTCAAAGGAGGAATTGAGAGGAGATATCAGGTCTGTCTAGTCAAAGCGATGGTTTTTCCAGTAGTCATGCATGGATGTGAGAGTTGGACCATAAAGCAAGCTGAGCACTGAAGAATTGATGCTTTTGAACTGTGGTGTTGGAGAAGACTCTTGAGAGTCTCTTGGACTGCAAGGAGATCAAACTGGTCAATCCTAAAGGAAATCAGTCCTGAATGTTCTTTGGAAGGACTGATTGCTGAAGCTGAAATTCCAATACTTTGACCACCTGATGCGAAGAACTGTCTCACTGGAAAAGACCCTGATGCTGGGCAAGATTGAAGGCAGGAGGAAAAGAAGACAGAGGATGAGATGGTTGGATGGCATCACTGACTCTATGGACATGAGTCTGAGCAAGCTCCGGGAGTTGGTGATGGGACAGGGAAGTCTGACATGCTACAGTCCATGGGGACATAAAGAGTCGGACATGACTGAGGGACTGAACTGAACTGATCTATGGATGGAGAGACTTAAGAAGCACAGTAATCAACCTATACAGGTCTTGACTGAATCCTTATTGGGATTTTCCGCCTTAGGGGGGGAAAAAAACAACTGGGGAAATTGTTAGCTTTTTAGTTATGATGACAGCATGGTGGTTATGTTTATGTTTAAATAAGATGACCTGATAATTTTTGAAGCTGGACAGTTGGTACATGAGGGTTTTACCCTGACAGTTATGTTCAAATTTTAAAATATGTTGAAATTTTAAAGCAAGCAACCCCTGTGCTCCTAGGACCAAATAACCATCATCGTTAGCCTACTCCTTTTCCTCTGCTTCAAGAAACAGAAAACAAAACCATCTTTTCTCAAATTCTTGAGGTGGGAAAAAGGAAGAAACACTAACTCATTCACTTATAAACGTATTGTTATGGTTTGAATGGTGTCCCTCCAACATTCACATGATGAAGTTCTAACCCTAGGACCTCAGAATGTAACCTTGTTTGGAATGAAGTCCGTCACAGAGGTAACTAGTTAAGGTAAGATCATACTAGAGTAGGGAGGGATCCTAATCCAGTATGACTGGTGTCCTTACAAAAACGGAAAATTTGGATGCAGATCTACACACAAGGAGAATGCCACATGAACATGAAGGCAAAGATAGAATGATGTACCTACAAGCCAAGAAATGCCAAAGATTGCCAGCAAACCACCAAAGGCTAGCAGATAAGCATGAAACAGTCTCTCACAGCCTGTAGCAACAACCAACCCTGACAATACCTTGATGTTGAACTTCTAGCCTCCAGAACTGTAACACAGTAAATTTCTGTTTAAGCCACCTAGTTTATGATACCTTGCTATATGAAAGCAAATTCAAAATGGGCTGAGTTAAGCAAAACAAAACAAAGCAAGAAAACTAAAAGTCCCAATTACTTAAGCTATTAAATTATCTTAGGCAACCAACTTAAAACCAGTTAATATAGTCATTAATTGCTAATGTAGTTCCTTAAAAGACTGCACAGAATACAGATTGTGAAGAGAAGAGAGGATGGGCCAAAGGTTTTCATATCATTAATAAATATTACTAACTGGTCTGAGATTTTCTTATTCTAAAAAAGTACCAGGTCTCTCAAATTACATGCTTTCATGAATACACACCAAAAGAGGTTTGAAGGGGGGCTCCACCTTCCGAGCCAGCAGTTCTTCCCAGTTAATATGTCTGAAGAATGGATGAGCCTGGGAAAAAACGAAACAAAAAAGCAGGAAGAAAGATTAACACGAACAGACTTCACTGGATTGACAAATTAACAAACTATTTGAAGTTACCAATCATAAAATAAGATACACTTATAAGCAACTACATATAACCTTCACAAATATATAAAATTGGCATTCTCTTCCCCTCAAACCACCAAACATGCCAGTCCCTACTTGAACTTCTCCAGCATCCCCAGGACCAGCTCCAAGACGAGAAGCAGCATTTCTTTTCAGCAGCTTTTAGGAAGGAAAAGAAAAACACTGATGAACTTAATCAAATTGATTATTTTTCTTTATAGAATTTGCAGGTCTATTTTGCCTTGAGAACATATGCTTTATTAATTACTTCCAAACATTGTCTGGGACTAAAAAGAAAAGAAAGTCTTTAAATAAACACATTTGTACTTTGAAGGCAAAAACTGTAGGCTTTTTTGTCAACATCTGTGTATGATTCTATATTCAAAATGTATATTCAGTTCTGTCTATTTAAATCCTAGTGGTTGAGACTTATGGGTTGAGTGCTAATTTTAGAATCCTACCTTTTTAAGCAGATCTCTGGCTTCTTGCGTGAGGTAGGGAGGCAAATTGAGTTTACATTTGAGGATTTTGTCAATTGTTTTCTTTCTATTCTCCCCAGTGAACGGGGGCTAAGAATAAAAGACAGTAAGAAAAATTAGCATGGAAAGAATATCAAATTTTAAATAACAGAATTATCCATTTCCTGAATTAGCCAGTTACACAGAGATCAGAAATGTATGCTCTGATGTGGGATGACTGACCGCTAAAGAGCTGTAGTTTTTAAGCAATGGCACAGAGATAAAGCAATGTCCTGGAAGGAACTGGTTTTCTACCATTAGCCTGGTGTGATGATGTATGAGACATTTGATTTTATGCTTCACTTTGTCCATCTATAAAATAAGGGCAATACTTGTTTTGCCTCTGATTCATAGGACCACAGGCCATGACACAGATCATCTAAATGAAAATACTTCTAAAAGTACAGATGAAAATACAACTAAAAGTACAGAGGCCCATAATACCACTAATAAAATATTGCTAGTGTTAAATTTTAAAAATAACTTCATTGAAAAATAAATAATTTCATGGGTAACATTTTCCAAAAGCACAGGCAACATCTCTTCCTGTAATGACTCTGTAACCACTCAGCACAGACCATAATACATGCAGCTTTTAACTGTGCACCTACTGCTCCAGTCAGCATGTCATACATTAATGCTCCCAAACTCCACCAATCCACAGCACGGTTGTGGCCACTTCTCATCAAGATCTCAGGGGCCCTACAAAGAGAAAAATAATACACCTAAAAAACCCACTAGTTGCAGATCATCTGAATCAAAATTTCTACAAGATAAAGAATCAAATAGTGCAACAGAAAATTCAGCACACTTATTCCTTAAACCAGGTGAAAGTTAGCTCTTGCCCCCAAACCAGTAATATTTCTTTCAACATGCAGCTCACATGTATTCTATTGTTCCACAAAATGTGTGTGTGACTGTTCCGTCATGAATAGATTCTTTGCATAGTCCAAAATCTGTTAGTTTGACGTGACCTAGAATGAAAGATTAAAGATGGTTATTCTGAGAATTCTAAGTACGTGCAGTATTTAAATGTTTTCATACGAGACAATAACCTACCCTTCCATTTTAATTTTTCTGCCTTCAATTCATTTTTTGAGATCAAGAACTATCAATGTTCCATCCAAAAATAAGGATGCTAATTCATGAAGGGTAAGGCAAAATTACCTTTGCCAGTGATATGATCTATCTTGTGGGAAAATAAATAAGAGAAAAAGGCAAAACAGCTTGTCTAAGGCTCCAGCTTTATATATACCAAAAGTCCTTTACCATCCTGAGCAAGTAAGTCCTGGAAAAACTTGAAGTCTGGATTAAGTATACAGACCCTAAAAAAAAAATCTTCTGCATGCTTTAAACAAAGGTGTGACACTGTACTTCAAATATATTGCTTTTATCACCATGAACTGTGACCTAACAGTTCTTAAAACAGTCTTAGTCACTATAACAAGTTAGCTTACTCTGCCAATGCAGTTTGGAAAAAGAAATGAAATTTCAACATAGCATGGAACCATCATTTCTGATCCAGAAAGTAAAAAACTCATCACCTTATACAAAGAACACTTCAGTTCAAGTTTAGTCCTACTGATCTGTCATTAGCTATCCAGTAGTTCAGCAACCCCAGGGTAGTTGGGACCCTACTATTCCAAGTTTATTTTGAGAAAAGGCAATGGACTATAAATAAACTCACATGTAAATGTGTACTTTACTCTGACATAGAAGAAGAAATATGACATTTTCACAGAACTACCTGATACACTTAGGTTATGGATCAAAGAAGTTAACTAATCACATTCCTATTCTATCCCTTGTCTTAGAATTCAGAATCTAAATTTGGGGCAATGAGGACAAAACTGGGAGAAAGGAAGATACACAGATATCCATGACAAACGTGGTTAAATACAGCATTTCTCAAAAAAAAAAAGGGAGAAGGGGAGAAGAAAAGAGAAAAAATCCCACAATTTGAAACATTTATTCTGGCATCGGTTGTCCATAAGCCATTTTCTGTACGAGAGCTAACTACCTCTTGCATCATTTGATAGACACCTAAGGATCAGCCACTATCCCCTGGATGCCGGACTGGCTGGCTGCTCCTCTGGGATGTTAAGTGAACTGCAAGTCTCCCCAGCCCAGGTTACCCTCACATAAGCTGAACTATCTGTAGCAACATGCAGTTACAATCAAGGCTCCCTCTGCTGTACCCACAGTTGTAGAGAATATTAGTTTGTCTGATTCTTACATTTGTTACAGACAGACAGAAAGGATAAACTGATGCCTACTAAACATTTTATTTCCAAAGTATAATCAAATAGTTTGGTTCAGTTCTAATCTCCTTCTCTTTTATATAGCATTAGTAGAATTTATCATAAAAACATTGTTTCTAATATTTCTGTATTTTCATCATTAAAGAAAACTCAATTTATAAAGTTAAGATTCACTTTCCAACTTAAGAAACAAACCAAAATTAATATTTGGACTGGCTTGGCTCACCACAATTTATGTAAGGATTTCAAAAGAATGACAAGCTATAAAGAGTAAAGGTTAAACTAGAAAAGGGAGTTGAGTGGCCAGTTATCCTCAACTCTTTTTAATCTCATTAACCGTAAGTACAAGCATCATGATGCTATAAATTCTGAGAGAGGAACATATAGTAACAGACACATGAATATGGGGCTTTGAAAATGACCATGAACCTGTGTGGGAAGATTTTAAGATGATTATTTACTATAGAACTGTTTACAGTATATCTCCACCTTGGTGATTAAGCATGATATTCTCCGGCTTCAGGTCTCTGTAGATGATCCCCTTTTGATGTAAATGCCCCAAAGCCATGGAGATTTCTGCCAAGTAAAAGCTGGAAACAAAAGTGATTTAATAAAATTAAAAAGAATAATCCACTCAAAGCAGTTTATGTTTGGAGCAAAATTCCTTGAAAGAAATAGACATGCACCAAAGACCAAATTAGTGGGGGTGGGTATGGGGAAGAGAGACGGCATAGGCTGCTGCCAAAATGCATGGAGACATTTATGTTTCACTTGTTTAGTGAAACTATAAAATGTTTTATTTCATCAATAAAACATCTTGCTAAAACTGCAAAGTCGTCCAGATTATGCCAAACTGTCACTGGTCATGTTTTGTTCTGTCTATGTGGGAACTGGGCCAATAGTCATTCAGATCAAAGCAAATTTCTCCCACCCACCCCCAATTTTTAAATTCCATAGGAAATAGGAACTTCATTATTCTCCAAGATCAAGCCTTAGTTTAAAAAACACCTTAAAACCTGACCCTTAAAAGCCCACTCATCCCTTACTTAATACAGCTGCATATTTATATACAGCTCATGCCCACAGTATCTGCCCTCCCTCTTGCCAGCCAGCCCACAACTATAAATTGTGTGACACTCAAATTTATCTACCTCAAAAGAATAAAGGGCTGAGTCAACCCTGTCTGGATTCGAAAAGCACAAGGCACTGCAATACTGGCTGCATAACAATGCTGCAATCCTGCAGATTGCTCCAGGATGGAGAGGGTGTGTCCTAGAGAACTGAGGCAGTTTCACAGCCAGCAGGACCACAAACACAGCCTCCAACACGGCTCAGAGAGCCTCCTCCAAAAAAGGGCACTTCATCCCTAAGGCTCTTAAATGCAGCTTCTGTGTTAGAAAAGGCCTGAAATTAAACAATGGAACGCAGTTTGGTAATTAAGGTAGAAAAAAACATTTAAGTGTTTTCTATTCAATTAATGTGTAGGATAAACTGATTTATTGTTACCCAGTACTGTCATCTCACAAAAGGGTATGTATATTTTTAATTTGAAGCAGATGCCATCTTAAGAAATAGAAGGGTAGATCCCATCCTGGCCACTGAATCAATCCACAGATGATGTGTGCAGACTTATCACCTCCCTAAGACTGCACCTTGGGAACTGGAAAGTCTACAAAAAAAAGGAGATGGTTTCTGATACTTTCCATGGGTCCACACATAAAAGTTTCACTGGAAAACCACACTCACCCAGAGCCAAGGCAGGCAGCTTACCAATTCAAGGAAATAAAGCCCCAGTGAGAATGGTTCTGTTAGGAACTGGTGTGAAGAACGTTCCACCCAAAGCCTGGGGGCAAAGGAATGATGTGATCTCTAATAGCTGCCAAGCCCAAGGCTGCTTCTCCCCATTGAGTCCTGAGTGACTGACTGGCTCCAGAACAATTTACTGGCTGCCCACAGTGGGAACAGGACTTTGCTTTTAATTATAGGAATTATTACCTGAATTCATAAAACCACAAAAATTTCACTTACCAGGCTGTGTCTTCCATAAATATTCCTTCTCTTTCTAACTGCATAAATAATTCTCCTCCTGTAAAGAAAAGAAAAAGACATTAGAAATACAACAATCTTTATTTCCAACAATCCACTTCTAATGAGAGGGTTTGTGCTTTCCTCTTAACCATAATTAAAAGACATCAACCCTTTAAAAATAAAAAACAGACCCTAAAAATTATAGGTTTAAAACTAAGTCCTCAGGATTCCATTTTTAGCAGTGTTCTTCTTATGTGAAATACACAAGTTTGGGAATTCTAGCTTTTACATCTAAACTTCAAAATATTTACAACAGATTTCAGACTTGAGGTTAAAAAAAATTTTGATTCAAGCTTCTCTAACATTTTACCGGTAAGTAGAAAAATGTTAATATGTAATTAAACCATCCTTCCAAATTAGTGAATGCCCACATTCCACATTTTCAGAACTCTAAAATGGAATGAATTTGTCAAAGTCTTACATAAATAGTATGGCATGATTTGAATATCAAAATAAACAATGTTACAATGTTAACAAAATGTTATAGCTTACTAAATAATCTTAGAATTCATGAGCCCACAATGATTTAAATAAAAGAATAGATAAATTTCTGTTTTATAATAGGGGAGAACAGAAAGCTCTTTGTCACAGTAGAATGCCAAATAATAAATGAAGGAGGTATGATGGAATAAGAAAAATCACTTGGCAATCATAGTTAATTGTTTCAGGCAAGAATCAATGGATGCTAAAACTGTATGTGAAAGCTTGATGAGAGATGAGATATTTGAATAATTTCAAAGTATCTCCTCAAGATATTTGTTAATTAAAAAAGGAAAAACTTCACCAAAAAAAAAACCACTAAAAAATTCACCACCTTGTATGTATGATCAAAGTTAAAATCAACAGTAATGGAACAAAGAAACAAATCTTATGTACTTCTTGCTCCGATACACAGAGTAGGAAAGGACGTCACTTCAATGGTCCTCCCAGAAGTGTGTACCTTGAGTCTAACCCTGAGGAAACACCAGATAAGCCCAAACTGATGCACTCTACAAACTAGACTGCACCTTCAAAACTGTCAAGGTCATGAAAGACAAAGAAAGACTTAGGAACTGTTTCAGATTAAAGGAAACTAAGGAAAGAGATTACTGCTATCAATGTTAATTTCCTATTTTGATAATTTTAGTATAGTTATGTAAGATACTGTGGTTAATTTCAGAAAAATATACTGAAATATTTAGGGATAAAGGGAAATCAAGTCTGCAACACTCTCTTAAACAGTTCAGAAAAAATTATGAATATATATACACATGTGTGTATAGATATCTATAAACACATTTATGTATATATATCTATATACACACCTGCATATATACAGATACAGAGAGGGAGAAAAAAAGAATGATGAAACAAAACAACTGTGGTAAAATGATAATACTGGGGAATCTAGGTGAATAGTAGGTGGGAATTCTTTGTCCTATTGCTGCATCTTTTATGTGTAAATCTGAAACTTAAAGTTACAAGAAAAAATGGTAACAGTCACAAAAAAGTTATTAAATTATGCAGCTTTCTATTCCATGTTTCAGGCTACTGTGAAATCTGTTTTTCAGAAAACTCAAGTGTGTTTGCTGGAAATAGATACCTGTGATCTAAAAATGCTATGGGATGCCACAAATTCCTAGGAAGGGGTAAGTCCTGGAATGAGTGGGGGATTTCCAATGTAAAAATGCAAAATCTATTTGTAGAATTACATTAAACAAAAAACACTCCTGTTTAAAGATGCAATACCAAAAATACTCATTACCTTAAATAATACTCTAAATTTTCCATTTCAGTTAGTAGTTTATTTGAATTTTATGATCTTACCCAAGTGCAGTCAATTTGATGGCTATCCATTAGGTTTTTGTTATTTTGTTAACTGATTACAAGAGAGTTAAGATAAAACATTACAGATGAAGAAAAAAGACAACCTTTAAAGTTTCCTTCATATTTGTCTACAAAAAGAAACATCTGGTCCCATGTGAATTCCTTATGTTAATGTACTTGTTGATTTTAAGAACTATTTGGTCACACTGGGAAAAAGCATTGTTCTATTGAAAAATAATGTTTTGAACAAGTTTCTGGAGCTAATGCAAATAATTACACCAAACTGTGTACTGACCGCTGAGATACTCAAGGATGAGGTAGAGTTTTCCACCGGTCTGAAAGGCATAAATTAAATCCACAATGAAAGGATGCTTTACTTCCTCCAGAATATTCCGTTCTGCTTTTGTATGAGCTGTATCTTTAGCATTTCTTACTATCATTGCCTAAAGGAAAAGAGATGATCTATAAGAACAAAATAGTAGACATTTTTATCCTATAGGATTGGGAAAATCTATTTTGTGCTTTTTCTCGCCAACATTAAACTATGAATCTTAGTTCTCACTAGAGCCTGAGACAGGGGAAACAGAAGACATTTGCCTCTTATATACATCTGCACTGTTTGGATTTTTCTGCAGTAAACATGTAAATGAAAGCCTAAATAATTTATTTTCACGTAAACAGATCAAGTTTATTCAGATATTCACTAACTTTTTTGAATGTCTACTCTTTTCTAGGCTCTTAACAAGAAAGCAGAATTAACAGGAGTCTCCAGCCCATAGGAGCCCAAAGTCCCAGGGAAGAGAGATGAGTCATGGAGCTAAGCACCAGGTGCTATGGTGAACAGCAGAACTAGACGTGACAGCCAGAAGTCTTCCTGTAGGTGGTATACCTAAGCTGTATCATAAAAAGCTATTAAGATAAAATGTGGAAGGTGGAAAAAAAAGGCACTCCCAATGCAAAAGTGACCTGACAGGACAGAGCGTGTTGAGAGGATCTACTAAGTAGTTCAGCATGGTTAGAAGCGGTTAGGAGATGTATTAGGCTGGAGCTATAGGTGGAGGCCAGGAAATGGAAAGCCTGGGCATCGAGGAAAGGCACCTGAATTATATTCTTAGAGGCTGAGAAGAAATCTTGAGGTAAGGTAAATGAATAACCCTTGTCTTTAAGAAAGACAGCTCAAGTAGCAGTGTGAAGTTTTAGGGAAGAAACAACATCTGTTAGGAGGCTAGAAAAGTAGGCAAGAAGTAAAATCTAAGAAAATGAAGGTGGGGAAAAAAAGGGTAAAAGTGCATCATTAGCACTTCCTGACTAATGAAATATGAGAAGAATGATACCATGGTTTCTGAATAACTAATGGCGTCATTGAGAAAATGGAAACAAAGAAGAAAGTTTTGGGGAAATGATACATTGTTTTGGACATGAAAAAGCATGTACACAAGGTTATAGGTTGGAATATCATCAATATTTGTAAAAGTGAAACATTAGAAACTATTTAAATGCCTAAGCATAGGATAGTGAATGAAAACCCTATAAAGCAATGAAGAGAATGAGGGGGACTTCCCTGGTGGTCCAGTGGCTAAGACTCTGCACTCCCAGTGCAGGGGCCTGGGCTCAATCCCTGGTCAGGGAACTAGATCCCACATGCCACAACTAAGAACCCTGCACGCTGCACCTAAGACCGCAGACAAAGAAAGAAAGAAAAATAATAAATATTTTTTTTTAAAAAAGAACAAGGAATATATCTGTGAAAGCAAGGTGCAAAAGAACATATATGGCACAGCAGTACACACAGTATGCTACCTTTTGTGTAAAAGAGGAAATAAAAATATAGTAGCATGTACATCCTTATAAATGCCATAATGAGCACAACTAAGATAAGTCAAACGTTAACGAAAGGGTATCCCCTGACAGTCTAGTTCTCACTGCCAAGGTCCTGGGTTCAATCCCTGGTCAGGGAACTAAGATCCTACGTGCTGTGTGGTGTGGTCAAGAAAATAAAATAAAATAAAATCCCAACAAGAAACCTATCCAAAAAAAAAAGAAAAGCTAACAACAGTGGGAAGGCAGGAAAAGGAATGGGAATTTTAAGTAAAACCTTAATAGTTCTATCATTTATTTCTCTTCTTACCTGAATCAAATATCATATGGTGATTATAAAATGGAGATCTTGAATTCTGAGCCATGATAATGTTTTATACATTTCAAAAAAAATTAAATCAACAAGGATGGGGAGGCAAATAAAACTGAGTACAGGAGAGATACATAAATTTAATTGACTCTTATTAGGTTGGCCAAAAAGTTCATCTGGGTTTTTCCATACAATAGTACAAAAAACCAAGTGAACTTTTTGGCCAATCCAATTCTTTGATAATTTTATCACAAAAAGAGAAAAAAGATATTTAAATAACTTTACACTGCACATTCTTAAGTAACATATGTGTAAGCATAACAAAAATTACAAGGAAATCTTAAGCCCCACTTAGTAGGCTTGTAGCTACTACTAGTACTATTGGTATTATAATTCTCAAACTATTAGCATATATTGTACCACTAAGTAAACGAGTAAATGTATTGATCTTGTTATCAGGCTTTTTCTCAATGTGGAAAAAGAGATTCAAATGTAGACTGAAGAAAAAAGAACCCTAAAGAACTGGACTGAAATTAGGAATATCAATGTGAAGCCATGATTTAAAACAAAAACAAAACTTCCTAGCTCTGTTCTGAAAGAACCAGAAGAATAACACTTTAGTGGCAAAGACCATAGCTTGGAACTCAGATCTTGGTTTCTCTACCAAAGAAACCAGGACTCCATGGAAAAATAGATGGTGCCAGGCCAGGGTTAGGGAACTTGCCAGGGAAACCTGGAGCACACTTCTGTAAGGGAAGGAAGTGCTCCGAAACTAATGGTGATGCGCTAAAAGGACACTGAAGCCTTCTTAAAAGAGCTCGCTCCAGAACAATCTGGGACAATTTTCACACCAAAACTTAAATAATGAAAGAGATGGATAACACTATGAAAAAAGTAGTCCATACTGCTTTAAAACACTAAACTTTGGCACTTCGCTAATGGTCCATGGTTGAGAACCCGCCTGCCAATGCAGGGGATAGAGATTTGGACACGGATTTCCAGGAAGACACCATATGCCAGCACACAGCTAAACCTGTCACCACAACTACTGAAGCGTGTATGCTCTAGAGCCCACAAGCTGCAACGACTGAAGTCCCTGCGCCCAGAGCCCGTGCTCCACAACGAGAAGCCACCGCAGTAAGAAGCCCGCACAGCGCAACTGGAGAGGAGCCCCCGCTCGCCACAACTAGAGAGTCCAGTGCAGCCAAAAAATAAATAAATAAAAGTGGTTTTAAAAATTAAAAAAATACATGAAAAGCTCTTCTTTACAGAAAAATGACAACTAACAGAAAAACTGACACAATAGAAAAGTCTCCACTTTATAATCAACAGAGTATTATCTGATTTGGCTAAGAAATGATGATTAATAAAACCATTGGGTGTAGAAGATTATTAGGATGGAATATTAGCACAATCTCTAACTTTCATTCCATAGATACTTTTTAATTACAGAGGGAAAAAGGCATCTGTAGAATGGGAAATTCTGTGGATACCACCTTAGCCAAATGATCAAACTCACCAAATAACGAGACAGACTAACCTTATGAGCTTCCTAAGGACACAACACTCATGTAAAATATTCCTGCAGAAAGCATTTAACTTAAATTTAAAATTTAAGCGTTTTCATAAGGAAATAATGAAACATATCCAAATCAGGGTCACTCTGCAAAATGACTGGCCCAGAGTCTTCAAAAAATGTTAGTGTCATGAAAGACAAAAAAGGAAACTAAAGCAAAAGAAACTAAAGACACAGGACTCTAAAGTAAAAGAGGCTGCAGACACAAGACTACTCGATGTAACGTGTGATCCTTCACTAAATCCTGGATATTAAAACAAAAAATAGCTGTAAAGGCTATTACTGACATAACTGGGGAAGTCTGACTATAGACAATGTATCAGGAAAACAGAATTGTATACCAATATTAAACTTCCCAAATGTGATAATTACATTGTGGTAATGTATGAAAATATTCTATTCTTAAGAGATACACACTAGAGATTTTAAAGGCAAACCACCATATCTGCAAATAACTTTCAATTTGTATAGCAAAAAAATAAAAACTTGGAATACACATATGTGTACATACAGAGACAGGAGACAGAAAGGGAGCAGCAGACAAAATAAGGCAAAGTTAACAATGGTGATCACTGTACTATTCTCAAAACTCTTTGCAAAGTTTGAAAAACTTCAAAGATGTGTTATTTTTTAACTGTTCAGGAAGTTTGAATTTTTTAAATAAGTAATTTTCAGAAAGTCTGAGAAGCAAGACACCAAGAAGATAAGATGAAGAATTAGCAAAGAAAAATCACAAAAGAATCACACTTGACTCCCTTGACTTCAAGGGAGTGTAGTTTCAAAATGCTGTGGTCAACAGCTTCAGTGCAACAGAGAGGTAAATTGAGGATGAGTTAAGGAAAGACTACTGGATCCAGCAATTAGGAGATCCCTGGTGACAAAGCGAAAACGTTTCATCAAAATAGTAGAGTTGTGAGTTCAAAATACAGTGAGTAAAAAAGATAATTAAAACATGACTTCTTAAGATATTAGTCTATGAAAGGCAGAGACTGGAAGCTATGATAAACCTCGAGTGAAGAAAGGATTTGTTTTCTAAATATGCCAAAGACATGAATATATTTAAACAGAGAATGATGTGAGGATAGAGGACGGAGAAAGAGTGAGAAGTGACAGAGAAAAGACCCTAAACAGGCAGAAAGAGATGGGATCCAAACATAAAGAGAGGGTTTAGCCTTGGAAAGGAGGAAGCATTTCCCACTAAGCCTGGAGAGAGTGAAGTGAAGACAGGTGAAAATGCAGACAATACAGTATTAGGGTAAGAAAGTCGCAGGCAATCGTTATCTGGCAGCCTCAATTAGGAAGAGAGGCAGTTTGCTAAAAACAAGCAGCTGGACTAACAGTAGAGGCTCTACTAGCTGTAGAGAATGGAAGTGGTTGGCTAGGGACCTTTGGTGGGTTCTGAGGGTCTACATGAGTTGGGGACTATGAATTTTTCCCAGTAGCAATTTAAAGTTTGTGTGATTAAAAAAAAAGTTTGTGTGATTTCTGCCTGTGATGTTCAATGACTGGAATAAAGGAGTATTAACAAATAAAACTGATTAGAGCGTTCTGGAGGATAAGGTCAACCAGGGATAGCAGGTGACCAATGTGGCAGAGCACGTTGATTAGGCTAGATTAGGTATAAGGTGAAATTAAAAAGGGACTAAGAACTTGAAGAAAAAAACAGAAAGGTCAAAGCACTAAAAAGGTCAAACCAGGCACTACAGGAATAAGGAAGTGTTTTTATTAGTCCAGTGTTTCAGAAGAGGACGATACAACTATGGGGCCTGGCGATGTGAAATGGAGGTGAACACTGATGGATGTGGGATCAATGAGGAATTAGAAGGCTAGGCAATTGATTACTTATTTAATACAAGGACAGAGAAGACACCCAGGACAATAAGACTTGAGAGTGGGGAAAAACGACTGATAAACACTAAGAAATTAGTATAAGCTTAATCCTCAAAGTGGGAAGGTTTTGACTAGAGTAGAAATTATAAGGATACACTTATCAGTTCTTCCCTTGAATTACACAGTAAGCAGAGTGAGAGCAGAGATTACGCTCACTTGAAGTGCTAAATCCTAGTGTCTAGCAAAATGCCTGGCACACTACAGATTCTCAGCTGGTTCAATAAAAGAAGGAAGAAACAGGACCAATCTGTGAACTACAAGCCTTTGGCGCCAAGGGTTCTAAAGTTTACAATGTGAGCTAAACTAATGACATGGGCAACAGTATTTTGCTTCCAGAGTACACATTTTTGATGCAACTGGTAGGACAGAGAGACAGTTGTTGGAAACAGTCTATTCCTCAACATTCTACCCTTCTCATAATGAGTAAACAAGCCCAGAACTGATAAATCCAAACAGATTATTTAGATGTAAGCAACTCATTTAAGACAAGAGAACATCTGGTTTATGATTTTATCTTTAAGGGTAGAAAGAGGTAAATTTTTACCACATACTCAGGCCAAGAACAGAGAAGGCAATGGCAACCCACTCCAGTACTCTTGCCTGCAGAATCCCATGGACGGAGGAGCCTGGTGGGCTACAGTCCATGGGGTCGCTAAGAGTCGGACACGACGTCACTTTCACTCTCATGCATTGGAGAAGGAAATGGCAACCCACTCCAGTGTTCTTCCCTGGAGAATCCCAGGGACAGAGGAGCCTGTTGGGCTGCCGATTATGAGGTCGCACAGAGTCGGACATGGCTGACGTGACTTAGCAGTAGCAGCAGCAGGTCAAGAGGATCAGTACTCTCTGCTTCCAGGGATAACAAAATCAAAAGAAGAAACCCAAAGGGAGAACACAGCTATCTTTACCTAGGGATTTAGGAATGAAAACCTTGGACCTAACCCTAGCTTGTTTTCAGGAACAGCAAGGAAAGAATGAGACAGTGTGTGATTCTCTAGCCAGGTTTAGGGAAAGAAAAACCAAACAGTGAGAATGAATGAACAAAAGAAGAGGCAAAGCAAGTTAGGTCTTCCATGCCTGGGCACAAAAAGGAAGCCTGACAAACAGCAGCAGTTACGTCTATGGACTTCCCAATATATTACTCCACACCCACTTACCATCAGTGGGGAAAAAATAACCCTCTTCTTTCCATTAAAGATATCTGTGCCAGACACTTAAGATGTAATTATGACGAATTTTGCTCAGCCCTGATTATCAGGCGTTCATCAAAAGGAATGGATTATTCTAAGAAACCTGACCAGTACTTCTTTCAACACTGCAAGAACAAGTATTATTTATACTGTCTCCAGTTTTAGACTTAAAATACTTTATCCATAATCTCAAATGATTCCAACGGGAAAGCCAGAGAGCAGATTAATTCTGTCTTACTGAGGCAGAAACTGAAGTTGAAAATGCCTAAACTGCTTCTTTAAGACAATCACCAATAAAGCTGTGGTCACAGTATTTGTTCCTCAGTTTTTAAATTAAGAAGTCATTTGTACTGCTTAAGTAAAAATCAGGGAAGAAAACAGGATGATATATAAACACTGTATTTTTTTTAAAAAGTCATTTTGATTGTCTTTATATAGTTTTCTACTAAGATTTTAAGACAGTGAGATCTTTTCAGAAATCAATCCCAAACTAAAAGAACAAGAAACCAAACATACACAATCCAAGGTTAATAAAACAAAGAAAGGCATGTAACTCTGCATCTCAAAAGGTGAAAACAGAGTGGGGATAAAGCAGTTGTGAATAACTTAGTATACTGGGGTATGAGCAAACCTAAATGCCTGGAAAGAGGCGTAACTCAAAAAAAGTTGAATCCATCTACAAAGCCCTGAACAGTTAGTGTTAGTCATTCAGTCCTGTCCGACTCTTTGTGACCCTACCAGTCTCCTCTATCCATGGAATTTTCTAGGCGAGAATACTGGGAGTGGGTAGCCATTCCCTTCTTCAGAGGATTTTCTGGACCCTGGGTCTCCTGCAGGGCAGGCAGATTCTTTACCATCTGACCCACCAGATAAAGCCTTAGTAATGTTCAAAAATTAGAAGTAAAAATAAAAGGAAAGAAATGGGGAAAAAATATAGAATTATTAAGGACTATAGAAGGCAAAAGGTGGAGGGATGAAAACAGGACGATTTGAAAGTCCTGATCTGAAAGTCTCTGTAAGAAACAGATAGATCAGCAAGATTTCCATATCTACAGTAACCAGCCAGGAACTACCACTTGGAGAGATGTAGTCTCCAGAAAAGAAAAAAAAAGAGTGAATGATCAGATACAGAGTAGAGTGCTGAAGTAAAAACTTGACTTTGTTACTCAGCCATAAAAAAGACCAAAATAACACTATCTGCAGCAACATGGATGGAGTTAGATATTACCATATTAAGCAAAGTAAGTCAGAAAGAGAAAGACAAAATACCACATGATATCACTTACATACACTAAAATACAACAAATAAACCTATCTACAAAACAGAAACAGACCCACAAGGCAAATACACTTGGAGCTGGGGTTGGGGAAGGTAGAGGGGAGATTTGGGAGTTTGGGATTAGCAGATGCAAACTAGTCCACAGAGGCTGGATAAACAGCAAAGACCTACCACACAGCATAGGGAACTATAATAAATGTCATGTAACAAACCACAAAGGATGAAAAAGAACATGCGTGTGTGTGTAAGTGAATCACTGTGCTGTGCAGCAGAAATTAACACAACATTGTAAAGCAACGATACATCAATAAAGTTAAAACAAAACAAGCGTGATTTTAGTAAAAATCTGATGTTGAAAGGGCAGATCTCCATCTCCTGTCTGTCATCCAGTCCCAGAATGTTTTTTCTAGGCAAAAGAATACAGGATCTTTCCCAGCAAGGATTGATCCATACCAGAAAAAAGACCTTTAGACGCTAACATTTAGAAGTTCTTAGTCAATTGCCAGCTAATCTCATGACTGCACAATGAAGGCTACACATACACAGTTTCTGATCAGCTTCTCAGAGTTCCACGCTTCAAGGATACCCGACATCTAAAGAAGGTCCCTAACATGGCAACAAAACGCTAAATCAAAGTCAAAGAAAACAGGAACTTAGAAAAGAGACATGTCCACGAAACAAAAGAATATTTCAAAGAATTTATAATTAAAATGTCTCAGAGGGATAAAAGAAGATACTGTACTCACAAAATAGATAGGTATACAAAGAAAAAACAACAGAAAGAGCTTTGGAGAATTACAAATATGATAGTTTTAAAAAAATCAGTAAGGGAATTCCTTGGTGGTCCAGGGATTAAGACTGCATTTGCACTGCCAGGGGCCTGGACTAGATTCCTGGTCGGGCAACTATTAATGAAATCCCACAAGCCACACAGCAAAACAAGTAAACACATTAAATTTTAAAAATGATTGGAAAATAAATTTCTAGGAAAACCTCAGAAAGTAAACAAAAAGATAAAGAAATCGACAAGTGGAAAGGAAAGAAAAATAAATGATCAGTCTAGGAGGTCCAACACCCAAGTAAACGCAATTTTAAGAGAAGAAAACAACAAGGGGAAAATTATCAGAGATCATAAAAGAAAATTCCCTAGAGCTAAAAGACTGAAAACTTTTAAGACTGAAACAGTAAAAATAAATAATAAGAATCAAAGCAAGACACATCACTGCAAAAATTTTGAATATCAAATTCACCTTCATTCAGTTTCTCAGGAAACCCACCAGTAAATGGTCACCAAAGCAAGGGAACAGGACATAAAGTAAGAAAAAAGAACATCTGGGGTCCAAGAAACAAAGGATCCAACACTAAAGGAGTCAGGAGGATTTCAAGGACTGTAGTAGTGAAGGGGAAGTCGAGTAATGACAGCTATGCCAATAACAAGATCAGTACAGGTGAGAACAGGGGACAGAAGGTTCCTCTGGGATGGCTCTAGGAAAATAAACGGAACTAGTTACTTATCTAATAAGTGTGATCATGGAACACTGGCCTGAAAGGTGTTTTACAGAGATAATGGAAGGTCTGAGAAGACAACAGTAGAATGAAAGAAAATGATGCCAGATGAGGATGGGAAAAAGGAAGAAAGAAGTAAAAAAGAATAAAATAGGAAGTCAATTTGTAATTCTAAAACTACTGAATTAAGTCACAGCAGAACATGCTTATTACTTAGAAATACAGAGACCAGAACAAAGAGAGAAAAGAGTTAACCTCAGAGGAGAACTGAAACAATCTCCTCTGCACCCTCACCAAGTAACCAAGCAGAATAAAACAGGAGTAAGAATGATAAAATGTACCCCACAATCCAAGAGGACTTATAATTATGGTAGAAATACAATTTTTAACTGAGAAGTTTAGACCAAAATATGGATTTTATAGCAATTAAGAATATAGTTGAGGGGGAAAAGAGAAATCACCTTTTTAAGCACCTTCATGGCAAATATTTTCCCGGTATTTGCTCCTGTTACTTTTCGTACTTGAAAAACCTGGATGAAAAACAAAAGTGTGTGTTATTAAAAGCTAAACTACGATAAGTCATAGTCCCTTAATTCCTACAAATATGAAGCAATGATACAGCAGTCTATATTCTCACAGAAACTAGCACCGTGAAGGACTGTGTACATAAACGATGAGCTAAAAGAGCCAGACGACATTCAAGATTTAGCAGTGTGCTTAGTCACTCGGTCGTGTCCGACTCTTTGCGACCCCTCGGACTGTAACCCACCTGGCTTCTCTGTCCTTCGGGATTCTCCAGGCAAGAATACTGGAGTGGGTTGCCATGCCCTCCTCCAGGGGATCTTCCCAACCCAGGTCTCCCACATTGCAGGCAAATTCTTATACTGTCTGAGCCACCAGAGAAGCCCAAGAAAACTGGAGTGGGTAGCGTGACCCTTAGGGGATCTTCACTTCCCAGGATTCGAACTGGGTTCTCCTGCATTGCAGGAGGATTCTTAACCAGCTGAGCTACCCAGGAAGTCCTTAGTAGTGAAAACTGTCATACAACACAGAACCTTCCTGTTTAGTCTGCTGACATCTGGTGGCAAAGTTGGGCAATGACCATCTAACAACAAGCACTCCATGTTAATTTATAAAATCCGAGTTTGCATAGAAAAAACTATCATTATGTTTCCTAGACACACAGAAATTATAAAATAGCTCATAAATTTTCAGAGATGCCTCACATATAACTATTTAATAATATTTGACAGGAATTACTTACACCTTAAAATGATTAGCCATAATCATTTTAGCAACAGCTAAAATATGAGATTTACAGTGCATGGGTTATACATTCACGATGATGAAAACATATGAAAATGCGTCCTGAAGCCTAAGATTAAACTAAAAATGCCATGTTTCGCAAACATGAACACTACACAATAGCATAAATAGTTCTCAAGCTTAATCTTTTTTTTTTTCCAAGCTTAATCTTAACTACTAACGTGTTACCCAAACTCTGTCTTTGAATGGCAAAGAATGGCAAAGAGAATGTCCAAATTTTCTTGAACAGAACACTCAAAGGCGAGGTCTTAAATTAGAAAGCTTCTGGCAAAACTATGAAACTAAAGATGTTCTTCATTTTTCTTCTCCTCTCTTAAATTCTTCAGCTTCCCTAGCTCTATTGCTCCGAATACTGCAAGTCAAAGAAAATCAATTTAGATTAAGGTCTCAGTAACAGATACCAATCTAATGAGCCATGCCTCTTGAAAGTAAGGAGTAGCTTGTTTTTTAAAAGAATACCTATAGTCGGCACCATTTAGCAAAAGGAAGAAATGAACCCTCTAATAACAGATACTGCCTAGCCCAGCTGCCTATTTATTTATTCTACAAATATTGACTGAGTACCCACAAAGTGCCAGGCTTTTATGTGAATGGTGGTAAGAGGAGGAGAGCTTCTATACATTGCTCAAATAATATCAGGTTAAATGATCATGTCCTTTGCTGAGAGCTTGCAAAGACTGAAGAAGACAGCTGGAAACAGGGTGTAAACATTAATCTACCCAAGACAGACAAAAACAGCTCTCATTTCAAAATACTTCCTACCTTTCCATAGCCCCCTTTACCAAGTACTCGAAGTAGCTCAAAACATTCTGGTCTGATTTTTTCTGGCCCTCTGTTCACACTAGTTTCTGAGATTTCAAATTTCTCACAATGCTCCATGCCACTGGGGAGAAAAGCAAAACCGAAAGTAAATTTGCGAGAAGTTAAACTACTTTCAGTGTACTGTTAGAATGAGAATTATATTCCAATTAAGTAAAAGGAAAAAAGTACAAGATAGCAAATTTAGTATCTGTGCTCTAAGTTAACTAATGATTCAAAGACATGGTAGGTCAAGATTAGGGTGGCTTGAGAACTGTCTGCTGATCTGCTTGTTTACAGAATGTGCTACTGATTACTGATTTTCATAAGCATCAAGTACTCCCAAACTAAGATGAATTAGAACAAGTTTATTACGCTGACAAAGGAAAAAAGTCTTCTAGTTATTCAAATTTAGTTTATTCAAAATGTCTGAGGTTAGATATTATCCAACTGCACTTGGCAACTACAGCAGAAAATCTGAGCACTTTCTGAAAGTATCCAATTAATTCAAGTTGTCAGCTAAAAATTCTTGTTAATAAATTATAACCATGCATCTTTCTATATATGCTTAATTTAAAGGTCCCCAAAAGGGTGGCAATTTATCTGTCATTTAAACGCTTTCTATGAGTGATCGTCTCAGTTTCCCCACAATCCAAGACTTTTTACTTGAAGGTAGGATACAGAGCAGATTAAACACCTTATTCAACTAATGAAGCTTTCCCAGAAAGACATAAGAATGCACAAATCTCTGTTTAGATGATGCATTACAAGCAAAACAATAAGCGTTTGATTTGGAGAGCATTTCTAAAACTTATTGTTCAGTAGGAAAAGGTAGTTATCCATATTAAATTAATAAAAATCTTTTACACACTCAAGACTCATATTCAGAATACTCCGAATTTTAATAATCTTCTTCTCAAAATCCATACATGATCTCAAAACCCCAGATATGTTTTCATATTGGTGCCAAGCTCAATAAACCAAGTCTCTGTATATGACTATATACTTAAGAACAGGTTATTAAAATCACATGATGCCTGTAAACTGGAGCTGATATAACCTAAAATTAAAAAAAGACAGCACAGTGAAACATTTTCAAATATACTTACAGTTCATATGGTCCAACTCCCCCATGGTCCATGCTTTCATTTAACTGACCCTGAAAAATATGTTAAAGTTTTAAAAATAAATAATCCCATAAACAAGAAATTTAAAAATTTAATGGTTCACCCCATTACTGAAGGAGAATGAATGAAAGAAATCAGCTTACAAATTCTCAATACTTTATTAACAGGTAAATGTGGTGATGAACAAAGTAAAGCACACAAACAGTATTAAGGGGATTTCACTTTTAATTTTATGTGACAACTAAGCTATAGATGCTACTCATCAATGATATACAAACAAAACCAGGTGATTTCTCCTTCAAAAATTACATGTATTCAAAATATGTATTCTGTATTTTATGAAACTAAAGGTACTGCATTCTGAGTTAATCAAATGACTTATAAAAAGTTATTCTGACATGCTTTTGACAATAAGACTAACACAATGCTAGAAACCTTATGTAACTGCAACCTAACTAAGCTTAAGGTTACCACAGTCATTCTAAGATATTGTCATGAATGATATGGCTGATCAAAGCAAAACAGTTAAGCCACACTCTCAAATTGTGTGGAGTCATACCGGCCAAACATTCATTCTGACCATAGTATAAATGAGTGCAAAACTTAACTCTCTATACACTAGCAAAATGAACAATTCAAAATGAAATTAAGATAACTCCACTCACAGTGACATCACTAGAATAAAATACTTAAATTTTAAAAGACCTAAATAAATCAAAAGACATTCCATGTTCATGGATCAGACGACTTAATATTGTTAAGATGGCAATGCTAAACAAATTGGTTTACAGATTCAACTCAATCTTTTAAAAACGCCTGGGCCCTTCCTTGCAGAAAGGGCCAAGCTTATCCTAAAATTCACTCAGAAAACCAAGGGCACGAGGTGGGAGCGGGTGCAAAACAATCTTGAAAAAGGAGAACAAAGTTGGGGGACTTACATGTCCTGATTTCAAAATGTACTATGAAGCAACAGCAATTAATGCAGTGTGGTACTGGCATAAGGATAGAAATATAAATCAATGACAGAGAAATGAGAGCCCAGAATAAACCCTTCCATTTATGGTCAACTGATTTTTGACAAAGATGCTAAGAAAATTCAATGGGAAAGAGACTTGTTTCAATAAATGACAGTTCGGGACAATTGCATATCCACATGCGAAGATTTACTGTGGATCCTTGCCTTCACACCATGCGTAAAAACGGGTCACAGACCTGAGTGTAAGAACTAAAACTATAAACCATAAAATTCTTAGAAGAACTAGGAGAGAGTAATCTTCACAATCCATAAAATAACAACATATAAAGAACTTCTACAACTCAATAATAAAAAAATAAGCAACACACTTCAAAAAAAATAGGTTAGGATCTGAACAGGCATTTCCATAAAGAAGGTAAGTGGCCAAAAGTCACATGAAAGTATGTTCATATCATGAGCCCTTAGGGAAGTGCAAGCCAAAACTATATTGAGATGTCACTTCATATCAACTAGGATAGCTACAATTAAAAAGAGAAAAACAAAAAAACAAAAAAACCCCAAGTTTGGTAAGGATGCAGAGAAACTGTAACCCTCATACACTGCTGGCAGCAATGTAAAATGGTATAACCACTTTGGAAAAGTTAGGCAGTTTCTTCAAAAATTAAACATAGACTTACCATATGATCCAGCAAATCTATTCCTTGGTATCTACCCAAGAGAAATGAAAATAACATGTTCCACAAAGACTCAGGCATAAATGTTCATAGCAGCATTATTTACAATAGCCCCAAAATGGAAACGACTCAAATGAACATCAACTAGTGAAATGATAAATGTCGTTGACCCTAACAATGGAATACTATCTGGGTATTAAAAAGGAATGAAACACTGATATATCCTACAACAAAGTGAAAGTGAAAGTACAGTGAATGTGAAGTCGCTCAGACGTGTCTGACTCCGAGACCCCATGAACTGCAGCCCACCAGGCTCCTCTGTCCATGGGATTTCCCAGGCAAGAATACTGGAGTGGGCTGCCATTTCCTTCTCCAGGGGATCTTTCTGACCCAGGGATCGAACCCGGGTCTCCTGCATTGTAGGCAGACGCTTTACCGTCTGTGCTACCAGGAAAGCCTGATACTGATACTGGCTACAACAAAGATGATCCTCAAATTATTAACTTACATGCAAGAAGCCAAACACAAAAGGCCACATATATATAAGTCCACTTACATGGACGCTCCAGAAAAGGCAAATTTACAGTAATGGGAAGTAGACTAGTGGCTGCTGAGGGCTGGGGATGGCAGGAGGAGAGACTGTGAATGGGTCCAGAATTTCTGTTGAAGGCGACAGAAATGTGCTAAAACTAAATTATGGTGATGGCTGTATAACTCTATAAATATACTAAAAGTCACTAAACTCTAAAATATAACCTGGCAGCAGGAACTCAGTTATCAGTATTATAAAATATAGCTTTAAAATGAGTATTCTTAAATACAGTCTGATTATGAACTCTCAATTTCTATCATAGGCACTAAAAAATTAGAAGTTTTAAAGTTTTTATTAAGAATTTTGGAACAGTTCAATAAATATTTAGGTGAACTCATCTTTCTTCAAAGATACCAGTACACAGTCATGATACACAAAGAAAACGGACAGTATTCTTACACAATGGGGGGGTCAAAAGCCCTCTCAAAACAAGTGTTTTAGTCAGAACTTGCTCTCGGTGTAAACAACTCAGGATGAAGTCTAACACCAAGGATATATGTCTCATGAATAGATCCAAGCAAATGGGGTGGGGGGGGGGTGTGGTATCAAGGGAAAAAAATACTTGCCGTTTCAACTTGATACAGTTTCTTTTGTGTGGGAGGGGCAGGCAGGGGTGGTTATCCTTAAAGGATTTTTTGGGGGGGTTCTCTGGGGCTTCATACAATCACCTATGATGACTTCACTTTAAACACAAAAGGCCAACTTCAATAAAATTGATATTATATAATTGTTTTATCTTTAATATTCACTTTAGTTAATTCTAAATTAAAGACTACAGAGTAATTAACACTGAACTATGACTTTGAAGCCACCTAGAAAGAAGCCACATGCCCCGCGGCTATGTTTCATTTCCGGAGTCAGCCAGGCCTGTCTTACCACCTGCATCTGGGCTTAAAACTTCCTACCGTTAACTCTGGAGCACAAGCATTTTGAGGCACAATTTTTTTCTGCTACTCAATGGTATCTAGACGTCTAACACCAGAAACACCAAGCTATTCTACAGAACATACTGATGGTTATCCTTCACAGGAAACTACTCAGATTTTTTTTTTCTGCCTTAAGCTTTATGACCCATCTAAGGTTCTTTTGATTATGTGCCACCACAATTGACAAAGTAGAATTCTCACCGTGGCTCAGGGGTGAAGAATCCTCCTGCCAATGCAGGAGACGCATGTTCAATCCCTGGATTGGGAAGATCCCCTTGAGGAGAAAACGGCCACCCACTCCAGCATTCTTATCTGGAGAATTCCATGGACGCAGGAGCCAGGCGGGCTGCAGTCCATGGGGTCACAAAAGAGCTGGACGCAGGACTGAGTGACTAAACAATAAGGTACTGTACAAGATAACTGTTTCAAACTAGCCCATCAGAATGACTATTTGCAAAGTTTTAAATTAAAATTAGATATAAATTCAAGTTAATATGCCTTAAGTCTCAATTTTATAAAAATTTAAATAAACTGTTAAAAAATTTTTAAATAAATTGTTACAGAATGGGTGAAAAATATCCTTAATCTAAATATTCATTAAATCATTTATCCACTTGCCTGGCTGTTCACAGATTATTTCCTTACAAAATAAGGTTCAGTAATCTCGGGGAAAGAAGTAAATCTGGACTCAAATACTGGACTATTTAAAAGTACACTATAGTAAGTATCTAATAAAATGCAAGATATTGAGATATTAATAATCATGAACATCTGAATACATACTGTCTATATAGCAGTATTTTTCAAAACACTAAAAATTTTAAAAACTTTTTGCTCAATAAAAATCTACTTAACCCAACTGAAATTCGGCAGTAAGTCTCTATTTCAAATTTTGAACTAGCAGAGTAAAAATTCATGATTTTTTTAAGTTGTATTAACAATTTCCCTTTACTCTTTTAACCTGTGTCTTCACAGAAAGCAGAGGTTTCCAACATTTTCATAATCTAATGAAAATTTCTAACGGAAAATTTTCCCTTAGTTTCAAATCTGTTCCCAAATTATATTATCACCAATGAAAGCAGAGGTTTCCAACATTTTCATAATCTAATGAAAATTTCTAAAGGAAAACTTTCCCTTAGTTTCAACTCTATTTCCAAATTATATTATCACCAATGAAAACAAGAACCCTTTCAACCACTGGTTTTAATATAGTATTTAAAACTCACTAATTCTCATCTTTTAGTCACTGAAAAATTAACTGTGCTAGGTAAATACATCTATTTACTATAAATACATATATTTATTAATACAGATTCACTCAGTGTAACATACCTAAAAAGTTAAGTATCTCTAGGACTTCCCTAGTGGTCCAGTGGTTAAGAATCTGCCTGCCAATGCAGGGGACACAAGTTCAATCCCTGGTCTGGGAAGAGTCCACATGCTACACGGTAGCTAAGCCCACACGCCACAACCACCAAAGCCCTGTGCCTCGGACCCGTGCTCCACAACAAAAGGAGCCACTGCACCGCAACCAGAGAGCAGCCCCCGCTTTCACAGCTAGAGAAAGCCCGCACGCAGCAGCGAAGACCCAGCATGGCCAAAACCAAAAAAATTAAAAAGGGGGGGGGGATGTATTTCTAAACAGGACCACCGACAAAGAGAAAGAAAGCAAGGAAGGAAAGAAATAGACACCTGTTCTAAAAATGCAGTACCTCTAGTATAACTGCATTTATTACTGTCTTTATGGGTAGATGAGGGCAAACTTGAAAGGTTGGTTCCTTGGCAATCAGTTAACACTGACAAGCTCTATTTCCATAAACCAGCTAACTACATAATGTGCCAGGATATTTTGAGAGTACTTGATATACTCTATCTCATATAATCTTCAGTTTACAGAGAAGAAAAAAGTCTTTTCTCTGAGTCTTTAGTCTGAGAGATTAAGCAATTTATTTGAGATCATGCAACCAGTGAGCATGGCTGGAAGGATCTGAATTCACTCTGATACACCACAAACAGGTACATTACAAACAAGACTAGTACATGCAGTGGAGAAGCTGTGCAATGAAGCTTACTTAACTGCATCAGAAGTTACTACCACTAGTTATCTCTGTGGTCTTGGGCAATCATATCCCTGGTTGATGTCTCAGTTTCTTTTCTATAAAATGAGGATGTGAGGCTACTCTGATATGCACCAATGTTTTAAAAGCTTGTGTACTAAAGGATGGGTGCTTCCCCAGTGGCTCAGGGGTAAAGAATCCGCCTGCAATACAGGAGATGCAGAAGACTTGGGTTAGATCTCTGGGTTGAGAAGATCCCCTGAAGGAGGAAATTGGCAGGATTTCCTGCCTGGGAATCCTGTGGACAGAGAAGCCTGGTGGGGTACAGTCCACAGTGTCACCAAGAGTTGGACACGACTGAGCAGCTGATGGATGGACACTCTAAAGGATATAAATTCACAAATAGACAGGATTCTAATTATATTAATAGAAATTCACAGTAGTCAGATTTTCTAAGAATCTAAATTTCTCTCATTTTTCAGAATTTTAAAACCTATAGAGAAACCTAGATGTCACTGAATCTCTTTGGGTGGTCAACCCAATTCCACTCCAACTCTTTGCTTGTTCATCTTGCATCTCTTTGAACAACACACTCCAAAGAAGCATTTTCAACTCCAAAAGCATTGTTAAGTTAGATATATTTTGCTGAAGCCTCTTCCTCAAAATCCTCTTTAATTACCTTTGTAATTAAAGCTCCTCTCCCTAGGGTAGTAGTCATATTTCCTCCTCTTTCATATTTCCACCAATTTCTCTGACCTCCTCTTCCACACCTGCTCAAAATCCTATTTGCCTGTACCCAGCAGAACAAACATCCAAGAGGGGTCCTAGTTCATAGCAAGAATCTTAATACAGTACTTTACTTTCAGCTCATAATAAACCCAAGGTCTGGAAATTCTATCAGTTCAACTGGTGAAGACTTTACTGATATAAAGCACCCTTCTTATCATTTCCTCCCCTGCTTCGCTCCCAAACCACTGCCATATGGAGCCAATATAACTGATGAGAGTATGTTACATGTAATGAAAGTAATCCCATATTTGTTCCATTAAGAGGCTAACTGAAATTCCATATGCAAACATACTGAAAAATATACATCGGGGAATTCCCTAGCGGTCCAGTGGTTAGGATTTGGCACTTTTACTGGCAGGGACTGGGTTCAATCCCTGGTTGGGGAACTAAGATTCCACTAGCTATGTTGTGCAGCCACCAAAAAAAAAAAAAAAAAAAAAAAAGTATGTATCTCAATATCCACCTTCCACACTGCCCACACCGCCTGATTTTGATTTAGACTCAACTGAGGAGCAGAGCATTTCTGTTCTATAAAACCTATTTTCCTAAAGTAAATAACGTATATAGCATCTTCTGTCAACAAGCAGGAAGCAGCTTACTTGCCAGAGGGAGGAGATAGGGTGGGGGGAAAAAAGGGAGGCCCCTTTTGTAGTTAGAGCAAACATCTGACTTAAGTCATAAACCCATGTACTCATCTAGACAATAGAATTTACAATCTAAATTACCATGAGGTTATCACTGATGGTCGCTTGCCCCAGAATCAGAGATTTAGCATGACAACACTATTTGTGAACGTCAGGTACAACTTGTGATTTTGCAATAAATTTATCTGGAATAAAGAATAACTAAGACGGCAAAAGTAAAACCGAGCTATGCATTTAGGAAAAACAATTCTAAATTTAGCACCCTAGATTACAGCAAGGAAAGCCCTCACACCACCATTCACAAGTCTCAGTTCAAGCAATTTATTTTTGGCAAGCCAAATCACAGCTGTCAACGTTGGTTTTTTTCCACCCCGAAATTACATCAAGTATTTCGAAAAAAAATAAGACATCTGCAACTAAGGGAAAAGTAAGTTACAAATGCCGTGTGTCGTTATAAATTATTTTTTAGTCACACGGGAGGGGTTTTCAAAATTTAAAAAAAAAAGCAAACAAACAAACCCTGGAAGATGCAGCAGAGCCCCCTTGCTCCCGAAATAAAACTCCTGGTGGCTGTAACTGCAGCGGCAGCGCTACTCCCGACAGAAGTTTTCAGCTGTCACTTCTAACAGCTGAGCGCTTCCTAGGAGAGAAGCGACAGGCCGAGAAGAGAGGTGGTTGTGGGACGTCTGAAGACGCAACACTTGAGATCTTACAGTCGAAGGGACACCCTTCCGCGCTTCACCTGCACTTATGGGACACCCAGCAAACGCAGTCCCCCTCCCCCCCCGCACACGCACACGCTTGCAGCACGCGCGCCCCGCACACTCAGGTCCCGGGGCTCCGGGCAAGTCCGCCGCGCGCGCCCTTCCCCGTCCCCTCCACGGGCTGCTCCCGGCTGCGCTCATCCGGGGCGAGGGGCGCGATCGGCACCTGCAAGCCCAGCAGCGGCCTCACACCTGAGGGCCAGGTCCTCCCCGCCCGCTGCCCCACTCCGGGCCGCGCGGCGCCTCGGCTCTTCCTGGGTCTCCGGGAACGACTCGCGCCCCCCGCCCCCGGGTCTCCGCGCCCTCGGACGCGCCGGGCTTTCCCGGGCCCGCGCCGCCGCCCCGGCCCTGTCACCTCGGGCGCCCCCCCCACCCCACCCCCGGGGACCCCGGGCCTCACCCCCTCCTCCAGCTCATCCTCAGAGCCCGCGTCCTCCGGCTGGTCCAGGTCTATGTCAAACACCCCTGCCATGTCCTCAGCTTCCCTGTCTCGGAAGTCCGGCGCTGGGTAGAAACCGTCCCGCCTCCGTCGTCGCCTCATGGGCCCGGACCCGCCGCAGCCACTGCCGCCGCTGCCGCCATCACCGGCCGCTGGGGCTCAGTGCGTCTGCGCCCAGGCCCCAGACTGGCTCCTCAAGTTCGGCACCGAGGCATGCGCACAGGGCTCCGTGAAGCCGAGCTTGGGCAACGGACATGCGCAGTGCCGCCGCCTGGGCCAGGTACTGGCGGAAGCATGCGCAGAAGCTCTTCCGAAGCCTCGCTTGGAAGCTAGATCATGCGCAGAGTCAGCTAAAGCCCGATGGACAGTGAGCATGCGTGCCGTGTCTGAAGTTGATAAATTGAACATGCGTGATTAACCTTTCTGAATGGGGGGTTGGGAGGAGGCAGAAAACCCCAGCAAATCTGTTCGTATGTGGAACATGCGCATTCGTTCTCTGTAGTTTTTTTCGGTATCGAAAGTGAGCCTGCGCATTAGGAAAATGTTGCCCCCGTGAAGTTTGAAACGAGCAGAAACGGCTGGTCCTGCGGTTGCCAGTGAGTGGGGTTAATCGGGAGCTCCAGGGGAGGTGTAGAAAGGCAGAACTTGGCTTTGCTCTTTACCAGCTTAGTGCCCTTGCGAAAGTCACTGACCTTTCACAGCCTCGGTTTCCTTATCTATAAAAGAAAAATAATGATACCAATTTTGCAGAGTTGTTTGATGATTGTAAGTACAGAGTCTGGCTTACAAGCCACGGCTTCTTCTAATGCTGCATAAACCCCGTGGTAAAGTGTTTACCAAAAACTGTCTCTTTTCATTGTTAAAAATAGTGGTTACTTGCTCTACTATTTCTCCTTTTTTTCCCTCCAAGCCTCGTCTTCCTTGCTGTCTTATCTGAGCTAAATACAAAGACTTTCTTGTAAGTGTTATGTATTTACCAGTACAGAAAGTTGATTGGTGGAGAGAGAAAGTATTTAGAAGCGAGAAAATTAATGTTAATTAAATGTGCTACCGTTGAGCTCACCTCTGCATTTTCTATGTCCCTTTGGTGTGAAGTGGATACTATGAATTACTTCAATCAGAATTCACTTTGTTTTGTTTGTTTTAAACGCATGCTTAGAAAATTGCGGTTACACGTGAGATTTTGGAAACTATTGAGCTGTGTATGAATGGATTTGGGTACAGCAGTCCCAAATCCCAAAACCATAGAGAGAAAAAGAACAATTTCCTTGAATGATTGGCTCCTTAAACAACGTAGCTATTTTGTCTATATATAGTATTTGCAAATTATATATTCTTATTGATGTGTGTTAACATATTTTGTTCTTTGTTAGTAATGTACTGGTTCTCTAAGACGATATTTTTTCTATTACAGGTTGCTCACTTTTTCGAAGGGGTTTGTTTTGTTTCTCAGCATGTCAATAGTAACAGTGCAGCTTGGTCAATGTGGCAATCAGATTGGTTTTGAAGTGTTTGATGCTTTATTTAATGACTCACACTGTCCCGGAGGACTCTGCTCTAAAAGGGAGAATGAGGCATATCAAGCATCTTGCAAAGAAAGGTTCTTCAGTGAGGAGGAAAATGGAGGTATGTATGGTCATATAACCAGTCTCTTCAAGGCCAGGCCCTGTACATGGTGTCTGAATCCCCTCCTTCTTGCAGCAGAATGATTTTGTTCTCAGCCCTTTGTTTTTGTGTTAAGCTTTCCCTCTCCAGTGATATCTTGTCCTCAGGCCATGAACTTGCTCAGATCTTGCCAATCTAAACCCATCCAACCAAATAAAACTTAGCTCTTGACTGTAGCTCTTTTCCTTCCTTCTCATCTAAGATTCTCAAAGGAGAACCCTCTTTACCAATTATAATCCTACTTCTGCTTTACAATACCACTGAAGCTGTCCCATGAAAAATTCCCAGTGATCTCCTAATTACTAGAGTCAGTAACTGTTTTTGTTTTTGTTAATTCACTTAACTTCTCTACCAGATTTGATAACATTAGCTATAAAACTCCCTCCTTGAGACTAATTTTTCTTAGTCACTGAACTTTTCTTTTCTAGTGGTTGCATGTCAGCGTCTTCCTCACTTGTATAGTTCTCTCTGGGCAAGTTCAGTGACTCTCAAATGTTGCTCCATCTTTTACACTGGTTACTCTCAAATCTGTAGCCTAGCATCTCTTCCAAGCTGCAGACTGATTAGTGAACATCACCTGTGTCTCTCATGTGTACCTCAAACTCAACATCTCCATACCCAAGGGCATGCATTGTTTTTCCCTTAAAACTTTGTTCTTCCTGCCCACATTCAGATCTGCTTAGTTTATCTCCTACATGTCCCTTGAAACTCCTCTCCCCTTTCCATCTTCGCTATCATTGCCTTAGTTCTGGCTCTGTCCTTCCTCATCTGGATTATTTCAAGACACTCCTCTGAGTTCCCTGCCTGGTCTCTTGTGTCTATTGCATCTGTCCTCCACACTGCTGTATTCAAAAAGACATCTGAGGGACTTCCCTGGTGGTCCAGTGGTTAAAACTTTACACTTCTACTGCAGGGAGTGCCAGTTCTATCCTTGGTTGGGAAACTACAATCCCACATGCCTTCCTTACTTACTTAACAAGAAGTACTTAACTAAACTTACTTAACAATAAGTAAAGAAATAAATGTAGTAAAAAGCTATTTAAAAAAATAATAAAGACATCTGACATTTAAAAAAAAGACATATGACTATTCCTTTTGTACTTGAACGTTTTCAGTAGTTCCTCATTGCCTGAAAAAAAAGTTTCAAGGTTTTTAGCATTGTATATTGGGACTTCTAATATCTGAGCCCTGCCTGCTTTCCATCCTGTCCATCATTTCCTACACCCCCTTTCTCCATCTTCTGCTTCAATAATCCTGAGATGCTTTTTGTGCCCTTGGTATTTTGTACTTCTGAATAAGCTCCTCGGTTAGTGTGGATTTGTTCTGGGTCCTATCACATCACTTCATGATTAAGTTGATGTGTTTTACTTCCCTCCCTGGTTCTCCTTGGGCTGGATTGATACTGTCTTCATCTCTGTGTTTTTAGCACAGCACATAGCGCATTATAAGCACTCAACAGATGTTTGTCAACTTGACCCAGTCATCATTTTAGCCCATATTTATTCACCCCGCCTAGCAGAATGCTGGGCATTGTGAACCATCTGCATATCCCTGCTGCTGCCCACCTCAGTTTCTAAGCAGAATGGCAGATCTTTCTATTCTCAGTCTTTGCATTTTTTAATTTTTTTAATTTAGAGAAGTTTATGCTCTGAGTTACCCCAAATAGGATTATATGTCTTTTGATCTTTTTTCCCTCTCTAGTTCCAGTTGCTCGTGCTGTCCTTGTTGACATGGAACCTAAGGTTATCAATCAAACACTGTCCAAAGCTGCCCGTTCTGGCCGGTGGAAATATGGCCAGCATTCATGCTTCTGTCAAAAACAAGGTTCTGGAAACAACTGGGCCTATGGGTAAGAATAATTCCTCAAGCTTTCCAGTTTAGATACAGCTGCACAGTTGATTAATAGTGTAGTTATAACTGCACAGTTGATATACTAAACGTTGGTCTTTAGCCACTTAATTGTGTCTGACTGTTTTGCAACCCCATGGATGGTAGCCCACCAGGTTCCTCTGTCCCTGGGATTTCCCAGGCAAAAATACTGGAGTGGGTTGGAATAACAGACTGGTTCCAGATCTACGAAAGAGTTTGTCAAGGCTGTATATTGTCACTCTGCTTATTTATATGCAGAGTACATCATGTGAAATTGCGGGCTGGATGAAGCACAAGCTGAAATCAAGATTGCTGGGAGAAATATCAATAACTTCAGATATGCAGATGACACCACCCGTTTGGCAGAAAGCAAAGAAGAACTAAAGAGCCTCTTGATGAAAGTGAAAGATGACAGTGAAAAAGTTGGTTTAAAACTCAACATTCAGAAAATTGATATCATGGCATCTGGTCCCATCACTTAATGGCAAATAGATGGGGAAACAGTGGAAACAGTGGTTGACTTTATTTTCTTGGGCTCCAAAATCACTGCAGATGATGACTGCAGCCATGAAATTAAAAGACGCCTGCTCCTTGGAAGAAAAGTTATGACCAAGCTAGACAGCATATTAAAAAGCCGACACATTACTTTACCAACAAAGGTCTGTCTAGTCAAGTCTATGGTTTTTCCAGTAGTCCTGTATGAATGTTAAAAGTTGAACTATAAAGAAAGCTGAGCACCGAAGAATTGATGCTTTTGAATTGTGGTGTTGCAGAAGACTCTTGAGAGTCCCTTGGACTCCAAGGAGACCCAACTAGTCCATCCTAAAGGAAATCAGTCCTGAATATTCATTGGAAGGACTGATGTTGAAGCTGAAACTCCAATACTTTGGCCACCTGATGCAAAGAGCTGACTCATTGGAAAAGACCCTGATGCTCGGAAAGATTGAAGGTGGGAGGAAAAGGGGATGACAGAGGATGAGATGGTTGGATGGCATCACCGACTTGATGGACATGAGTTTGAGGAAATCCGGGAGTTGGTGATGGACAGGGAAGCCTGGCGTGCTGCAGTCCATGGGGTTGCAAAGAGTCGGACACGACTGAGTGACTGAACTGAACGGAACTGAATCTTTAGAACCACCTGGTAATTCTAGCCAAAGGAATAACCTATTAGAGAGAATTATCTATGCCCAGTAAATTTACTCTCCTAACAGTCCTATTCACTTTTAAAAAATGTTTGACTTGCATATCTTATTATTTTCTTCTATTTTTTCTTTTTTTTTGTATGTGCATCTTATTGCTGTTGTTATCTTTAGGCCATTCTGCTTTGCATGCAAGATCTTAGTTCTCCAACCAGGGATCCAACCTGTGCCCCCTACTTTGGGAGCACAGAATCTTAACCACTGGACTACCAAGGAAGTCCCCTTAACTTGTGTATATAAAATTTGGTCACTCAGGGTACCTGTGTGTCTCATGAGAGGTAGTTCACTTCCATAGGTTTAGAAAACCTTCTCTCTCCTGTACCTTTCTCTGCAATCCATCTCTCTGGTTAAATTGAAAGATATTTGTTTTGCACTGCATAGATACTCTGTTCATGGACCCAGGCATAAAGAATCTATAATGAACCTAATCCAGAAGGAAGTGGAGAAATGCGATTCTTTGAGTGGCTTTTTCATCATAATGAGTATGGCTGGAGGCACCGGATCTGGGCTAGGAGCCTTCGTTACTCAGAACTTACAAGATCAGTACTCAAGTGCTTTGAAAATGAATCAGATTATATGGCCTTATGGAACTGGTGAGGTATGAACGTTATCAATTTAAAAATTTCTGTTTTGTATTCTTTGCAGTTAAAACAAATGTACGTAAAAGATCTATCTCATCCTTTCTTTGGAAATGTTAAGTTGTTGTGTCAGGAGTGAGTATACACTATGGTACTTTCATAAATAATTCATGTAACTTTGTTTAAACTTTCCCAAGCAAATGAGGTGTCCTTATTTATAAATATCCCAAAGAAGAAAACTGTGCATCTTCTCAGAAACCCATTCCTGGGTCTGGCTACTGCCTGTAAATCAGGGACCTTGACCTCATCCTGCCATTGCCAACCTTCAAAGAATTTTCATTTCTTTCCATTGAAAGGACATTTCTATGTAGGCCAATTTGCCGCAGATCAGCCTAGTAGGAGAAATAATAAACTGGAGATGAAATAAGTCACAGGAGGAAATGATGTAGAAAGTATGATAGTAATAGTGATAGTAATAGTATACTCATCGTTTACTGAAGCCTTACTATACACAGGGCACTATTCTAAGTGCTTTACTGGTATTCTGTCATTAATTCTTATAACTCTTAAGAGGCTGGTATAATTATTATCCCCATTTTACAAATGAGGAAACTGAGACATAGAGAGATTATGTGCCTTATCTAAGATCATATAGCTAGAAAATAGAAGAGCCAGGATTTGAACCTAGGTAGGATGTCCTCTTCGGAGAAGGCAGTGGCACCCCACTCCAGTACTCTTGCCTGGAAAATCCCATGGATAGAGGAGCCTGGTAGGCTGCAGTCCTTGGGGTCGTGAAGAGTCGGACACTACTGAGCGACTTCACTTTCACGCGTTGGAGAAGGAAATGGCAACCCACTGCAGTGTTCTTGCCTGGAGAATCCCAGGGACAGCGGAGCCTGGTGGGCTGCCGTCTATGGGGTCACACAGAATCAGACATGACTAAAGCGACTTAGCAGCAGAATGCCCTCTTAACCGCTATTCTCTCCTACCTTTTTTTTTTTTTTTTCCCAGTATTTATTAATTTGGCTGCTCCAGATCTTAGCTGTGGCTAAGCATGTGGGATCTCGTTCCCTGACCAGGGCTCGAACCCTGGCCCCCCACATTGAGAACGTGGAGTCTTAGCCAGTGGACTACCAGGGAAGTCCTTCTACCTTTCTTATTTGTGGCCTTTTCCTCTCCAGGTTATTGTTCAGAACTACAACTCCATTTTGACACTTTCTCACTTGTACCGATCTTCAGACGCCCTCCTTGTTCATGAGAATGATGCTGTTCATAAGATCTGTGCAAGGCTGATGAACATCAAGCAGATCTCCTTCTGTGATATAAATCAAGTCCTCGCACATCAGCTGGGAAGTGTGTTCCAGCCTACTTACTCCAGGGAAGGCTCATTTCACTACAGGAGAAATCCACTAGGTATTTGTGCCCCTGTGGGTTATTTGTAGAGAAGTCTGATGTTGTGAAAGCCTCAGAGCTCTTCTTCTCTGGCTCTCGCCTCTATCTGAAGATATACTCACATCTCCCTCATTTCAGAACCTTCCACTGATTCCATTCTTCAGGACCCTTTCTCTTCTTTTTCTTTTTTTTTTCTTCCCTATTTTAAAAAATAACTTTGAGATATAATTCACATACCATACCACTCACCCATTTAAAATACACACTTCAGTGTTTTCTAACATATTCACAGCGTGGCACAACCATCATTTTCATCACTCTGTAATAAAACCCACCACTCTTTTTTTCAGCTTATTTGTCAAGTGGTGCTTTATCCATTCAAACCCTCCAGATGCAAAGGACCCGGGAATCTATACCTCTCAGTCTTACCCTCTTTCCCAAATAGTTGCCTATCCCAGTTTTCTTAGTTGCATCTGCTTCTTCAAATTTAGCATGCTCTGAACAGACTCATCATTTTCCCCCGGCTTGCCTCCCCTCCCGCACTTCCCCCATTCCTGTCGCCTGAATTTCTCCCCCTGTCCTCTTATCTCATCATGTGCTCAGACCTGTTGGTGCCTTCTCTCCCCGCTGTCTGCATTCTTTCCCGCTTCCCTGTCTCTCTGACTTTGGTTCACTTGGTCAGCATCTCTTAACTGATACTGCATGCTCCCCCTGAATACAAAGTTCTTTTTATTCTCAATCTCTGCCCCTCTCTCTTTCTCTCTGTCTCTGTTTCATAAAAACAGAAGCTCGCAGCTACATGGACATCCCTGGCTCAAGGTGGTCCTAACCCTGCTTCCCTTCCTGTTGCCTGCCTCCCCCCCAGCCCCCCGCCCCGGCATCAGTCCACCTCACACACTGACCCCAGTGAGGCTTCCCAAAGCACGGATCTAACCTTGTATTCTACTCAACCCTCATTCTGTGGCTCACGCATCACCTGCCGGATTTGCCATAATTTCTTAGCCTGGCCTCCACATTCTGCCCTGAGTCTTAACTTTCCATTTTCGTCACCTTCTGCCTCCTCTGCATAGATTCCGCACTTGCTTTTCATCCTGTCTCCACTTCTGTCTTCAGTCTGGAACTCTCCTGCTTTGGTCCTTTTGCTCGGAGTTTCCTCTTTAAAAATCACTTCCTGCTTCCCTCCACCTCTACTGAAACCTTACTCATCCTTTAGGATCCAATTCAAGGGATAATTTTTTTTTCTTTTCTACTGTTTATTTGGCTACCCCGGGTCTTAGTTGAGGCATGCAGGATCTTTAGTACAGTTTCCTGGCCGGGAACTGAACCCCGACTCCCTGCATTGGGAGTCTGGAGTTTTAGCCACTAGACCACCAGGGAAGTTCCAAGTGATAATTTTTCATAAAGCTTTTCTACTGAGACCTTTACCTAAAGTAACCCTCCACCTCTGAACTCCTGTGTGTGCATGCCCACTTCAGTCATATCCAACTCTTTGCAACCCTATGGACGGTAGCCTGCTAGGCTCCTCTGTCCATGGGATTCTCCAGGCACGAATACTGGAGTGGGTTGTCAACCCCTCCTCTGGGAGATCTTCCCGACCCAGGGATCGAACCCACATCTCTTACATCTCCTGCACTGGCAGCCGAGTTCTTTACCCCTGTACTGTATTCTGTATCTATTTTATGTTACTTAATGTTTTTTGCCTTTAGTATTTCTTTAAGTGTGTTTGCTTATCTTTAAGAGTTACAGACACAAACACACATATTTATTCAAGGAGTACAAAAGAATATGCAATCAAAAGTAAGTCACCCGCTGACCGCTCCCAGATGCCGCTGCTGTAATTAGCGTCATGCGTTTCCTTGGAGGAGTCCGTCATGTGCATATCTTGTAGTCCCCACTAATTTGCAACTTCCTTGGCGACATGTGTCTTGTTAATTTCTGTGCATTCCACAGTACTTACCATATGGCACATCTGTTCATTCAACCAGTATTTACTGACTTCCTGCTATGTGCCAGACACTATGCTAAATGTTGGGGATCCAGTGAGGAACCAATGTAGACGTTGTGTTCACACTAAACAATTATGCCAAGAAGGTGTAATTAAAAACTGAGTTAAATGCTCTGAAGGAAAGGAGTACAGATCCAAGAGAATGTGTCACGAAGGAACCAGACTCAGGCTGATGAGGCAAAGAAGTCAGCCCTTGAGGAAGTTAACACTTGAGCACAGAGTTGAATGAAGACTTGGAGTTAACTAAGCCAAGGGGGGGGAGACAGGAATAGCTCGTGCAAAGGCCCTGTGGCAGAAGGAAGCATGGCCCTTTAAGAACAGAGAGAAATCCAGCGTCACTGGAGCGCAGAGAATGGTGCAGGGGATGACTGACACCTGAGGCTCGGGCAGCGAGCAGTGGCTGACCTGGGAGGTCCCTGTAAGCATGTAAAGGCCGCCTCATTATTCTAAGAGCAGGGGATTTTAAGGAGGTTGTTGGCATGATCACCTTGTGAAAAATCCACTGGACTGCCTGTGAAGAGCTGATTAGAAGCCATCTTCACAGGTGGCTATCTTCTCACTGTGTCCTCACATGGCACAAGGGACAAGAGACCTCTCTGGGGTCTCTTTCATAAAGAGACTTCACCTCCCAAAGGCCCCATCGCCTCCTTAAAGCCATCACCTTGGAGGGAAGGATTTCAGTTTGGGAGTTTGTGGGGACACAAACTCAGAGTTTGACAAAGCCAAGAATGGTTAAGATGAGACGAGGTGAGCAAGAAAGCTGGAGGGAAATGCAGATTTTTAACAATCTGTGCGTTAGAGTTCAGGAATTGTTTGCTAATTGTTTTTTGTTGTACGTGCTATGTGATAGAATTCAGCTCTAACAACTTTACAGAAAAGACTTCTTATATTTAGAGGAAATGCCACTAGCCATAAGATCAATTTGTGCAACATTTTATAGATGTTTGCGTCAGAATTTGTTCTTAACATTAGGACATAGGCTATGAGTTTGCATTCCACATTATCATAAAATGGATTCTTTAGTGTTATTTCGTCATGTGGCTGTGCAGGCTCTTAGTTGTGGCACGCAGAATCTTCGATCTTCATTGTGACACGTGGGATCTTTAGTTGCCGCATGTGGGATCAAGTTTGTGGACCAGGGGTTAAACCCAGTCCCCCCGCACTGGGAGCATGGAGTCTTAGCCACTGGATCACCAGGGAAGTCCCCATAAGATTTAAATTTCATGTTATGGTAAAAGATTTTTCTTTCTCCTTTAGAAAAAGAGTATTTTCTATAAATATATAAAATATATATATGATATATTAAAAAAATAAAAACATTTTTAGAATAAGTAAGCCCTGAGTGAAAAACAAAGTAACTTTCTCCTTCATTCTCTTTCATTACAAGTATTAGGTTCTAAAGACAGACATATTCCTGTGTTCAAGAATTACTAATCCTGTCTTCTTTCCAAGTAGAGTTTCATGTTAAGAGGTTCTGATTATCATTTAACCAAATAAATAAGAGATCTAAGAAAATTTCTAAGGGGGCATTTAGTGAACACAGAATGACAATAAAATTATATTACCTCTAATGCTTACTTTGCTTTCCTGAGGTTTAGCTAAATATTTCATTCACATTTCCCGGTTCTTAACTAAAAAAAATTATTGTTTCCTTTTGGCAAAGTGTGTTTTTTTTCATTCATGCTAAAATAGGTGCCAAAACCAAGCATTAGTTGATTAAGCATTAGCATTAATCAAGCATTCATACATATTGTCTCTGAAATTGAATTTACATTTTGAAATTTAAGCAGTTTTAGCCTTGGAGGAGAAAACACATTTGGTCCCCCCGAGCCATCCAATCATGGTTGTATATGAGCCAGCGGAAATAACATGGAATTTAAGAATTGAGTTCAGATTTTTTTTCTTTGCAGGAGACTTAATGGAGAATTTAGTTCCCCATCCAGAATTCAAGATGCTGGGTGTTCGTAACATTCCTCAAATGTCTGAGAATTCACTGGCATACAGCACATTTACTTGGGCTGGCCTCCTCAAGCATTTGAGACAGATGCTCATTTCTAATGCGAAAATGGAAGAAGGTAAAGGGTATTTTAAAAATATGCACCCACAAACTGGGAAAAATGCCTTACTGAAGTTCCCAATATAAACTGGCTTGGGCCAGTTGAAATAATAGTGCCTTCTTCTGATCTGGGAAGCTCCTACAAAAACTCACCAGAATATCCTGGGAAGGTTTCTTAATCACTTCACAGTTTCATTTCTCAAAAAAAAAAAAAAAAAAAAATTCAGATGAGTGTGACAATTATTTTTATTTTATTTTTATCAAAGTAATATATGCATGTAGTTTTTTTTTTAAAAAATCAAGTTGTCAGAACTCATTTAAGTGTATATTTGAATCTGTATGTCACATTGTATGTAAAGTACATCTTAAATTTTTTTAAGTCAAGTAATTGCCCAGTATGAATTTATAATGGGGAAGAGGACAGCCTATTCTCCACTTCCCCACAGCCCAGCGGGCACTGCTTTCAGTGATCTGAGATGTTCTTTCTGGAATTGGCCTCCATTTCTAAACATCTTCCTTATTCTGTTATTTGTTTTATTTTCCAGGCTTAGATAGCCTCTACCTTCCTAGCATAAAACTGAGAATGAAATCTTCTTATACCCTCTACACACACCTTCCCTCTGGTCTCCCAGTCTAGTTAAAATAAGTTCTCAGTGTTTGTATTATTTTTGCTATGTAAATTATATTCACAGTTGAGCCATGTACTACATACACAGATTACATTTTATTTCATGTACCGTTTATTTTTTCCTCCTAGAGTTAATAATTATTTGGTTGATACTCTTTGTACCTATTACAAATCTACCGCTAAACTTTTCCATAAAAATGAAACCCTTCTCAGCCAACCCATCAGGCAGTCTTATTACTTCCATTCTCTTCTTAGCGATGTCCCCTCCAGAGGCCGTCCCCCTTCAGTCTGCACTGATTACTCTGCAGGCTTGAGAAGCAACCAGCACTGGCCTCTCTGCCTCCTATATTCTAGCCCTGTTCTAGATTCCAAATCTTCCTCTTTCTGGGCTCATTCCCTCATGTGGACCGTGCCCTCCATGAGCTTTGTAAGAAAGAGTACAGGGAAGGTAAGCATTTTAAGGCTGCAGATGTCACTATCCTGCTTTTCTCTTTGATTGATCATTCGGCCAGGTACAGGATTTGAGGCTGGAAATCATTTTTCCTCAGTGTCTTGAAAGTGTTGCTCTGTAATCTTCCAGCTTCCAGAGTTGCAGCTGAGCAGTCCCACTTTGGTCTGATTTCTAATCCTGTTTCATTCTCTCTTGTATTTTTTAGGATTTTCCTCTTTGTTTCTAACATTCTGGAATTCCTTAGTGTGGATCTTTTATCTCATGACACTTTATGACTGCAGAGATCTTTATCTGGGGTGTTTATTGCTGTCTTTTCAGAGGTTTAGCCTTTACTGAGTAGAAACCCCCTTCCAAGATGGAGGGGGGCAGCCCGCCTACTGCAGGGACTGGGGAAGGGTCTGGGGCTCTCACTGCTTCTCATACAGGTTTTTAACTAATCCTCCCACCTCTTCCTCTTCTAGAAGCACTTGGTCAGCTTCTAGAACCTTCACTGTGGGCAGAGGTCTCTGTTTGCTACGTCAGTAACCACTGGTTCCTTTGCTTTCCAGCTTCGAAAATTCTGTCACCACTATCTTCTTTCCATTTTTTTTCATGTCTTTTAAACAAATTCCTCTGTCATTAGTGAGATTTGAGGAGTAAACTGGTATGTTCAGATTGTCACTTTTAACTGGAAGTCACTACTGTGTACAATTTTGGAAGCATGTATTTTACCACAGATTCCAATCAGTTAGTTTTCAGTACTATGAGAGTGGATTTCCTCTACGTTTACTTGTAATACCTTATGGATTTTAGATCATAGTGCCTGAGGGTTGGAGATAAGTAGAAAGTTCACATCTGAAGTAATGCTTCGGAAACTTTTTGGCCACAGGACCTGTTTTTCTGGCAATACCTGTTATCAAGGAACACGTGTACCTTGGGGTAGCTTATGACGTGGGCCTCTGGGCCCTCTCGGGTCAATAAACCACTGTTTGTTTAGTCATTTTCCCATATGGGAATTTAGAGTGTCAACATTTTTTCAGTTATAGATATGAAGTTTGAACATTTAAATGTTTTCCTATAAATTTTTGTCATTCAGCCACTCACTTGTGTCCGACACCTTGCGACCCCATGGACTGCAGCACGCCAGATGTTTGAGCATCTCCTGGAGCTTGCTCAAACTCAGGTCCATTGAGTCGGTGATGCCATCCAACCATCTCATCCTCTGTCGTCCCCTTCTCCTCCTGCCTTCAATCTTTCCCAGCATCAGGGTCTTTTCCAATGAGTCAGCTCTTCATATCAGGTGACCAAAGTAAATATACGAATAAATGTATTTATGTCACTAACCATGTTGAAGAATATAGTTTTAAAACTCATACAGTATCGGAATGCTCTGTGTGAAGATCGACCCCAACAGTATCACCTTCAGCAGTGTATCTTTTTCCATGTCCTCAGAACAGGAAGGATGAGTGACCCAGGAAGGAGCAAGGCAGAAGTTAGTGTCTCTTATGACCTAGCTTTAAAAGCCACATACCATCATTTTGCATCATCTTCTTTGTTATTAAGGTCAACCCTGTCCCACGGGGAGAAGACCCTGCAAGAGCCTGAATGCACAGGAGTTGATGTTGGAAGCTGGCTTCCACCCTCTGTCACCTAATGAATCGTGTCCTCCCATTTGCAGAACATACTTAACCTGTCTCAGGTCCTCCAGAGTTAGCACCTCAGCCTGTTAGCACATTCCTTTAGCCCATCAGCCTAAAATTCAGCATCTTGTCATCTAAAAGCAGGTCCAGGTGTGGATTTCTGTTCCTCAGGTGAGATTTCCTGAGTCTTGCTCTCTAAGTACGCCCCACTCCCTACAGACCCTGCTGGAACAGGTGGAGGATAACTGGTAGACACTGCTTTTCAAAAAGGAGGGCATGGAAGGAACACAGGAGTCATTTGTCCTTAAGGGTTCAGCAGGGTACGCTCTGACAGTTTCTTGATTAACCGTTAAGGCCTGGGAAGAATTTTCCACAGCTTTTTGCTTGGCCCTCTGAACCAAGCTAAATTACAATTTTACTTACTTTAAAGTTGTACTTACAGTATTTTAAAATTTTATTAGTTGATTTATTTTTGCTAGTTTGCATTAGTGAATTCACATGAGAGTCGAAGTTCTAAGGGCATATATATGTAAACACACTTTACAAAAATAAAACTGACATCACATTATATGTATTTTTTTGTTCTGCTTTTTTCAATGTAGTATTTTGTAGCCTTTATTTCAATTCATTCATTTAGACATGCCTTGTTCTTTTTAGTAGCTGCATAGTTTTCTACCGTATATGAGCCATAACTCCTTTTTTTTCCCCATAACTTCTTATATCTACCTAAAGAGTGAATTAATTCTATGAAGCTGGTTGTTAAAATTCTTAGTCCATAACCTTCTGTTGTCTCCTTGTTAAAGGTAACTGTCTCTCAAAACTCCTTTGTTCTTTCTGTTATTGTTTTTATCTATTTATTGCCATTTGTAGATTTTTTATTTATTTATGACCTATTTACTTCCCACCACGGAGGGTTAGGATTTAGCTTTTTTCTAACACTGGGCCCTAAGTCCTGAAATACCCTGTCTCCTTATCCTTCTGATACAGTAGTAAGTATCATCATTGGGTTAAAGCGATACTCAGTTTTATACTATCATGATCAAGTAAATGTTATTCACAGCTGAGCAACAGAGCATCCTATGATTACTTTTCCCTTCCTGTATAATTTTTTTTTGTTTTCTTTGGAGTTAATGATTGCCTTGTTTTCTTGTTTGCTTAGTTTTTCTATGTACCTGTCAATTATTCAGCCCTGTTTCACTACTTGTCTGAACTGCTTTTTCTTGGTATCAGGCATACCTTGTTTTATTGCACTTTGCAGATATTGTGTTCTTTGGCAGATTGGAGGTTTGTGGCCACCCTTCATCTAGCAAATCTGTTGGCACCATTTTTCCAGCGGCGTTGGCTCACTTCACGTCTCTGTGGCGTGTTTTGGCAAGTCTCACAGTATTTCACACCTTTTTCTTATTATATTTGTTATGGTGATCTGTAATCTTTGATGTTACTATTTTTTTTAATGTCATCATGTTTTTTGTTTTTTACAAAAACAGCTGTTTGTTTATTTTGGCTGTGTTGGACCCGTGTTGCTGCGTACAGGCTTTCTCTAGTTGTGGCGGCAGAGGCTCCTCTCTAGCTGTGGTGCCCGGGCTTCTCACTGCGGTGACTCTTCTTGTTGCGGAGCAGGGGCTCTACAGTGTGGGCTCAGGAGTTGCAGCTCACAGGCTCAGCTATCTTGCAGCATGTAGGATCCTTCCAGACCAGGGATCAGCAGGTAGACTCTCAACCTGGGCCACCAGGACAGTCCCTTTGACGTTACTATTGAAAAACAACTTTCAAGTTAAAGATTATAACTTGAAAGTTCAGATGACAGTATTTTTTAGCACTAATAAAGTACTTTTAAATTACAGTCTGTACGCTGGTTTTTTTTTTTAGAAACAGTGCTATTGCACAATTGATAGATTACAGTATAAACATAACCTTTATATGCTCTGGGAAATGAAAAAATATTGGTGTGACATGCTTTGTTGGGATTGTTGTTCAGTCTCTCAGTAGTGTCTGACACTTTTGACCCCATGGACAGCAGCACACCAGGCTCTCCTGTCCTTCACCATCTCCTGGAGCTTGCTCAAACCCATGTCCATTGAGTCAGTGATGCCATCCAACCGTCTCGTCCTCTGTCATCCCCTTCTGCTCCTGCCCTCAGTCTTTCCCAGCATCAGGGTCTTTTCCAATGAGTCAGCTCTTCGCATCAGGTGGCCAAAGTATTGGAGCTTCAGCTTCAGCATCAGTCCTTCCAATGAATATTCAGGACTGATTTCCTTTAGGATGGACTGGTTGGATCTTCTTGCAGGGGAGAAGTCTCCAGGGGACTCTCAACAGTCTTCCCCGACATCACAGTTCAAAAGCATCAGGTCTTCGGCACACAGCCTTCTTTATGGTTCACCTGTCACATCCATACATGACTACTGGACAAATGATAGCTTATACTATATGGACCTTTGTCAGTAAAGTAATGTCTTTGCTTTTTAATATGCTGTCTAGGTTTGCCATAGTTTATCTTCCAAGGAGCAAGTGTCTTTTAATTTAGGATAATTTACTTTATTGTGGTGGTTGGAACCAAGCATGCAAAATCTCCAAGGTCTGCCTGTATTCAAGTATTCTATCAGTTTCATCTTCCTAGAGAAATCTTCACCAGAGCCTTCTGACCTGCTTCAGTCTAGTTTTTTTTTTTGCCCTCTAGCCCATGTATGTCTGTCATACTGGATATTCTATTTGCCTATCTGCTGTGTTAGATATTCTGCTCAGAGGGTTTAGCCAAAGCCCTAGTGATCTTGATCACCAGCCCAGGTTGGATGCATGAGACAAGTGCTCAGGGCTGGTGCACTGGGAAGACCCAGGGGGATCAGATGGGGAGGGAGGCAGGAGCCGGGATCGGGATGGGGAACACATGTAAATCCATGGCTGATTCATGTCAATGTATGGCAAAAACCACTACAATATTGTAAAGTAATTAGCCTCCAACTAATAAAAATAAATGAAAAAAAACAAAACAAAAAAACACAAAGCCTTAGTGTTCTTGAGAGGCGCGGGGGACCATGGTTATCCTGGGTTTCACCTTATCTCTCTAGTTTTGCCCTTACCTCTACCTGGTGTTCTGAGACTATAGACAATCCTGTCCTCTCCAGAAAGCTAACCTTTAGTTTCCTGGTAGGATAGGAAAGAGGCAGTCGTCATGACTAATAGACAAGTTTAGCAACATTCCTTGAGCAGGAGTCAAAGGGAGACGTGCTTCACATGGTTGCAAAGCCAGTCTAAGAGCCAATGACTTAGCCATACTGGATGCTGTGAAGTTGTGTCTCCTTGTGGTTTCAATCAGCATTTTCCTAATGACAGTGATGTCGAGCATCTTTTCATGTGGTTATTAGCTATTTGTTTATCTTCTTTGGTGAAATGTTTGTTCAAACATCTTTCCAGATTTTTAAGTTGGCCTGTTTTTCAGTATGCCAGTCGTTTTTTTTGTCTGAAATTTCTTTTGCTGGAAATCAGACTCTTACGCACACTGAAATTTTTCCCTATCTTATGTATAATTTAAGAGTATTTTCTTAATATTTCCCTCTGACTAGTCAGTTTTCAATCCTGTTTTTGCTTTGCATTTCTACTTCCCTTAACGTTTTTCTATCTATGTTGTTTGTTTATTCACAGAGACATGTAGAATGAAGTTCACTCTTTCTAGGTGGATAGTTCCATGAGTTTTGACATACTTAATACCACGTAACCACCACCACAATTGAGACAGAGTATTTCCACGCTCCAAAAAGTCTCTTCACACACCTTTGTAGACAGTCTCTTTTCTGCACCCCAACCCCCTAGCAACTGTTGATCTGAATTTTATTCCTATGGTTTTGCCTTTTCTAGATGGTCCTATTAGTTCAGTTCAGGCACTCAGTCGTGTCCGACTCTTTGCGACCCCATGGACTGCAGCACGCCAGGCTTCCCTGTCCATCACCAACTCCCAAAGCTTACTCAGATTCATCGAGGCGGTGATACCATTCAACCATCTCATCCTCTGTCGTCCCCTTCTCTTCCTGCCTTCAATCTTTCCCAGCATCAGGGTCTTTTCCAGTGAGTCAGTTCTTTGCATCAGGTGGCCAAAGTATTGGAGTTTCAGCGTTAGCATCAGTCCTTCCAGTGAATATTCAGGACTGATCTCCTTTAGGATGGACTGGTTGGATCTCCTTGTAGTCCAAGGGACCCTCAAGAGTCTTCTCCAACTCCACAATTCAAAAGCATCAATTCTTTGGCGCTCAGCTTTCTTTATAGTCCAACTCTTACATCCATACATGACCACTGGAAAAACCATAGCTTAAGAGTATATGGACCTTTGTCGTCAAAGTAATGTCTCTGCTTTTTAATGTGCTGTCTAGGTTGACCATAGTTTTTCTTCCAAGAAGCAAGTGTCTTTTAATTTCATGGCTGCAGTCACCATCTGCAGTGATTTTGAAGCCAAGGAAAGTCCTATAAATGGACTCCAACAGTACGTAACCTTTTGAGTCAAACTTGCTTCACTTAGCATCATGCCTCTGAGATTTATCCATAGTCAGTTTCTTTTTATTGCAGTGTAGAATTCCATCCTTTGTAGCTGCCATCCTTTAATATTCAGTGAAGAATTATTTCATACCTGTCTCAGAATTGAATAGTTTGAATCACTTTAGGTCAACCAGGTAAGAATATTTAAATTTTTAGCAGAATGCCACCCCCACAATTTGTACTTATCAAATGGAAATTTCTATAAAATACTACATATATCATCTTACATTTTTCTGTTCTTGGTCAAGGCCATTTGTAAAATCTCTCTTTTTTTCTTTTGGTAGGTATTGATTGGCAGGTTCGGCCACCTTTATCAGGACTTCCTCCTCTTGGTAAAATGTCTGTGAACAAAGAGACGCATTTTAACACTTCCATCGCTAACTTGGTCATCCTTCGTGGGAAAGATGTGCACAGTGCGGATGTGGGTGAGCAAAGTTAAGGTGAAAATTAAGATGCACATTTTGCAGATGTTCATGGTACACATGATTTTTTTTTTTTTTTTTTAAAAAGAAGTCCCTGAACTTATTATTTTGGCCTCACCACGTGACTTGTGGGATCTTTAGTTCCCTGGCCACGGATCGAACCCACACCCTTGGCAGTGAGAGCTCACAGCCCTAACCACCGAACCACCAGGGAATTCCCCCCAAATTTATTCTTTTTTTTTTCCTGTATCTCTTGGAATTTTTTTAAAATTAATTTTTATTGGAGTATAGTTTCTTTACAATGTTGTGTTAGTTTTAGGTATGCAGAAAAGTGAATTGGCTTTCCATACATACCCTCTGTTTTTGGATTTCCTTCCCCTTTAGGTCATTGCAGAGCATTGAAGAGAGTTCTGTGTGCTGTATGTATGTTCTCACCAGTTATATGTCAATGCCAGTCCCCCAAATTCATTCTTTTAAAGAAAGGAAAAATAAAAACTCTGTTTTAGTAGCAAAACGTAACCCCTGTACCAGTATGTGACCAGACAGCAAAATGGAGGTGGTGTAAATAAGAGACAAGTTTTAATTCTTTCTTCCTGAATCTGGTTGCTTTGTCATCCTCACCTCGTGGCTTCAAGCTTAGTCTGAGACATCTGTTAGAGCTTCAGCCATCAGATCACGTAGGAATAAGCCAAGAAGGGCAGGCCTGGTCCTGCAAGGGTCACACCCCGCACTTGTGTTTATATCCCTTCGACTGAGTTGGCCATGACTTGGTATGGCTCGGTGAGAGCTGTGATACAAAGAATGTCAGGCTCATCCTGTGTGATTGTTTAGTCCCCCAGTTGTGTCTGACTTTTTGCCATCCCATAGACTGTAGCCCACCAGGCTCCTCTGTCCCTGGGATTTCCCAGGCTAAAATGTTGGAGTGGGTCACCATTCCCTTCTCCAGGGGATCTTCCCAACCCAGGGGTCGAACCGGTGTCTCCTGTGTCTCCTCCACTGGGAGGCAGATTCCCTACCACTGAGCCACAAGGGAAGCCCCTATAATACCCTTAAATAAGAAACTGGTAATAGTTAAGAAGAGATCATTTCAAGTCAATCAGATGGGGTACTTTCTTCATATTCTTCATTTTAGATTTTAAAATAAGAATTAATAAAAGGACATGTAAAGTAATTAACTTTTAAAGATTTGCCCACAGGAAATGATGTAGGTACATAGAGGTGTTCTTTCAAAGATATTCATTACAGTATCTTTCACACTGACAGAAATGTGGGAACAGCTAAATGCCCAGCAGTAGGAAATGTGTTAAGTAAATGATGATATGTTCATAAAAGCTTTTAAAAATATGAGTGATATTTATTGACATGGAAAAGAGGTTCACAACATATTGGTGGATGAAAAATGCAAATCATATAAGAGCATGCATGTAAAATTCCAGTATAAGAGAGGGTCAGAAGACTGTTCATAGTCATTATTTCTGGGTGGTGACATTTTAGCTGTTGAGTTGAGTTAAATTTTCTTCTTAATACTTTTCTGAACAGTGTGATTTTTTTAAATGATGATGAACATGGATCATTTATCCAAAAGCAATATAAAAAGCTAGTTTTAAAAGGCAATACAAAAGACTTCTGGTGAAATGGAAAAGAAAGTATCTGTTTATTAACTTGTTGCCAAAATTGATGATTTGTGATATAAACAATGGCTTGTTGTTTTACTCTAGGAGCATTTAAAGATCCAGCTCTCTATACTTCCTGGTTAGAGCCTGTTCACGCTTTCAATGTGTGGAAAACCCAGCGAGCCTTTAGGAAATATGAGAAGTCTGCAGCCTTGGTCAGCAATAGCCAGTCCTTAGTAAAACCACTTGATATGATTGTGGGTAAAGCATGGAATATGTTTGCTTCAAGGTAAGTACAAAAGAAATCTACAGACCTTTCCTAACCTTGGGAACTAACAGATAACTGCTAGGCAGCTTCTGGAGTGTCTTAGCCTGTTTGGGCTGCTGTAGCAAAAATAGCATAAAGTGGGTGGCTTATAAACCACAGAAGTTTATTTCTGAAGACTGGGAAGTCCAAGATTAAGGTCCCGGCAGATCTGATGTCCAGTGAAGACCCACTTCGTGGTTTATAGATGGTGTCTTTTTGCCGTGTCCTCAGCTGGCAGCAGAGGCAAAGGAGCTCCATGGGCCTGTCACTGCATTCACGAGGGCTCCACTGTGGTGACCGAATCTCAGTCCCAAAGGCCTTACCTCCTAATATCAGTACCTTGAGAGTTAGGATTGCAATGTGTAAATTTGGGGGGAACACACTGAGTCTGTGCCATGGAGTAAGCACTTTGTAGGTATGAAACTTTGAACGTGTTCTTCTGGCTTCATTTCCTTTCCTGTACGATGGAGCCAAAAGACAGGACATATGTGGTGAAGGTTAAAATGAGAGAAAAATGTAAAAAAAACACCTAGTCCAGTGCCTGACTAGTAAATGCCCAAGAACTGTTCCATAGTATTTTTCCAAAATAAGATCCTTGAGAATGGAAGAGATCCTGATCTTGCTCAGTAAGAAGGATATAGCAAGTTCAACTCCACCTGATACTATGAAATGTCTGCTTGGTGTGAAGAATGTGTTAGCGGGTTCCCTGACCTCTGCCACAGTTACTTAATGTGAGCGCAGAACTCAGATGACTGGATGAGCCTGTACTTTGATTGGCCAGGATTCCCAAGGGTCTCCCCTCCTGTGCATGGCCATTCCCCAAACCCCAGCTCCTCAGGACTATGCACTTTCTGTATAGTTCTGGTCTAGTTCCCGTCCCGCTGCCAGTAAATGGTAGCAGCTGTTTTCACCGATGAATTCATGTCTGCCCTTGATATTCTTTTTAATATGATTTCTCCTTCTGCAGAACATTTTGAGGGGCTGGGGCTATTAACAGGATCACCTGGCATAAGTGCAAATTAAGTGTTGTCTGAAAAAACACTCAGGAGGCTTCATTTCATTCCTAGAACTGGATCCGTGTGTCTCTACAGTTTCACACCTTAGATAAGACTTCCCAGGCACTTCTTAAGAGTTTATACTGAACCAGGTCATCTCCTCTAGGGTGTTGACTATGTGCTGGGTAGACACCCAAATCTGAACACGCTTTTTTTCCCTATGTGCTGTCTTCTTTTTTCTTTTTTTTGGCTACACCTGGCAGCTTGCAGGTTTCTTAATAATAGTTCCCCAGCCAGGGATGAAATGCAGGCCCTGGCTCTGAGTCCTAACCACTGACATGCGTGCATCCGTGCCCAGTCCTGTCCAATTCTTCATGACCTCGGGGACTGTAGCCCACCAGGCTCCTCTGTCCATGGGATTTTCCCGACAAGAATACTGGAGCAGATTGCCATTTCCTCCTCCAGGGGATCTTCCCAGCCCAGGGATCTAACTCATGTCTCTTGCATCTCCTGCATTGACAGGCAGACTTTTTACCATTGAGTCAACTGGGAAGCTGCCCTAACCACTGGACCGCCAGGAAATTCCCCTCCTATGTGCCTTTTATTGTCACTGTCTTGAATAGACGGAGTTTGACATAAACTTTGAAAGTTTGCTAACTTTTGGAGTAAACATTGAAGCAAAGATAAGTCTTTTAAGACAATTTGCCATGTTCAGATGTTCATGCGCTACGAAAGGTTTATTATTTGATTTTGAATTATTCAGTTGCCTGAGATTTTTATTTCGTATTTTGTTTCTTTCCCTAGAGCCTACCTTCATCAGTACACAAAATTTGGAATTGAGGAAGAGGAGTTTTTGGACAGTTTCACGTTGTTAGAACAGGTTATTGCTAGTTACTGCAACCTCTGATTTTGAACCAAGGGGAAAAATTACCTTAAGTCAATTTTGGACTAAAATACTTGTAATACTACTTTCTCTATAAGGTTCTAAAATTCCAGTCTGCTAATGCTACAGAGTCAAATGCTGATTCCTTCTTCATACTATAGCCACAGAAAAGGAGGAAAACCTTTCATGTTTTCAATGAAAACATCTACTTGATATTTTCCTTTGTAAGAAAAAAAATTGGTGCTTCTTTTAAAGAACTTTGGGAACACTTTGCTGAGATATTACAACTTTGAAACTATCAGAAAAGGAAACTTGCCTCTTTATTCCAAAAAGCATTCAGTAAATATGAGCTAAACTTTCATAGCACAATTTTAAGTTAAGAAATTGCAGTTCTGTATTTATATTCATCTTTGAAATGAATGTTTTGGACCACAAGAGGGAGCTGTGGTCAAATGCTATGATGTGAACGTCTTTTGAATATTTTATTCGATAACAGGGTAAGATTTTCCACTTTGAGCAGCTATTTAAAAATAAATGTCAGGATTTTGTTAATAAATGTATATCATGCTTAAGTACGAAAAGTAAATAAGCAACTGTTTACTTTGTTAGCTTTTCTGAAATTGGGCATCAGAAAATTTTTTCTTTTACATCCTAGAATGCCAGAGCAGAAATCGATTTTGCTCAGTGTTTTAAAAGTACTGACAGGTATTTAGCTGGTGTGGAAGAAGGTAATTATAAGGTAATATACATCAAGGCATATTCTTTTCAGTAAAAGGGGTGAGAGCTTTCACCAAAATGTCACTAAGTTGATAAAATTTATCACCAAGGAAATACTAATATATTACTATTGCTAATCACTCAGTCGTGTCCGACTCTTTGCAGCCCCACAGTGGCCCTCCAGGCTCCTCTGTCCGTGTGATTCTCCAGGCAAGAATACTGGAGTGGGTTGCCATTCCCTTCTCCAGGGGAATCTTCCCAACCCAGGGATCAAACCCGAGTTTCCTGATTGCAGGCAGATTCTTAACCATCTGAGCTACAAGGAAATACTGTGCTAGATGAACTTGACACATATAGATGTTGGCCTCATTTAGGACAAAACACATTTGGAAATTGGCAGCTGAGTTTGAGGGGAATGGCTTATTTCAATAAAACACATCACATGCAATGTGTTAACAAATGTAAAATGGGAAACAAATAGGAACACTTGCCCTTTCTGCCAAGTCTACCAGTGGTGACTTATTTTTATATGGAAAAATGACAGTTCACAGATTCACTGGTTTCTTCCTTCTCTTTCCATATGGAAATGATTACCTTTTTGCTGTTTTTCTTATCAACTGTTGCTATGATTTAAAATACTGAACCATATCTTATTTCGAAGGAATGTAAAAAGTGGTCTCTTCATCTGCTAAAAGGCACACCCACTGCTGTGTTTTGTTAACCAAGAGTACTTAAAATGATTAGATCATAATTTTTACAAGATAAAGTTAAAAGTAATAATTTAGCATTGCAGAGATCCCAAACACTGAAACAGTTTCCCAAACCAAACCAGCCTTAATGAAGCTCTGTAACTGAATTACCTCAGTAGGGGGTAAGCTGGTTCTTAGGAACTTTGCCAAGTTAAGCTTAAAGAAAGTCATAACTTGAAATCATTTTATATTTGAGAAAAGAAAGCATAAAGTACCAGTGGGAACAAATATATTTCTAATTTGCCAACTCATGGACTCAATGGCAGGTGACTATTGGAGGTTAACTCCAATTAGAGCCCTGGGTTCACTCATTTATGTGAGTTGAACTTTTTTTATGTACATTATTTTTTAATGCACAACTGCATTATTTGGTAGGTGTGGATACCTAAATATGTGTGAAATTGTTTTAAATGTTTACATGAACAATTTTTTTTCTTACAGAGTTTGAATAATGTAAAGTTTTTGCTATTAGAGTTGTGATAACTTAAAAATGAACCAAAGAGTTGATGCCAGAGCTTCAAAATAAGGGCTGGTATTAGAAAGGTCTGGAGGAGGGCATGGCAGCCCACTCCAGGATTCCTGCCTGGCGAGTCCCATGGACAGAGGAGCCTGGTGGGCTGCAGTCCATGGAGTCGAAAAGAGTCAGACACCACTTAGCGACTAAACAACAACAAAATGACCAACCAGCCAAGACAACAGTGGAATCATAACTTCCTGGGCAGAGACATCCACAAGCTCCAAATATATAATTCCTTTTATAAAGAAATATTTATTTATTCATTTGGCTGAACTGGATCTTCGCTCTGCTGCTCGGGATCTTCGATCTTTGTTGTGGCTTGCAGAATTTTAGTCGCGGCGTGCGGGATCTAGTTCCCTGACCAAGAATAGAACCTGGGCCCCCTGCACTGGGGAGTGACGGGTTTTAGCCACCGGACCACGAGCAAAGTCCCTGAACATGTAATTTCTTAGAGTACTGAGTAACTGATACACTATGTGTCACTCAGACATTATCCCACAGAGCCAAGAGGCACCCCTGTAGGCAGTGAGTACAGTCTAAAGTCAGGCCTACTTCTTACTTTAATCAAGCCTTTTCACTCTTCTCCATTTGTGCTTTTCTTAAGAACTAACTCTTTGATACAGATGTACAGAACAGACATTTAGACTCTGTGGGAGAAGGCAAGAGTGGGATGTTCTGAGAGAACAGCATTGAAACAAGTATACTATCAAGGGTGAAACAGATCACAGCCCAGGTTGGATGCATGAGACAAGTGCTCAGGGCTGGTGCACTGGGAAGACCCAGAGAGATGGGATGGGGAGGGAGATGGGAGGGGGGATCGGGGTGGGGAACACATGGAAATCCACGGCTGATTCATGTCAATGTATGGCAAAAACCACTACAATACTGTAAAGTAGTTAGCCTCCAACTAATAAAAATAAATGGGGGAAAAAAAAGAACTAACTCTTTAAGCAGCAGAAACTGTTTCTTCCCATTCGTTCTCTCTTGCTTCGATCTTTGAGGGCTCCCCCACAACACCTCACCAATATTATTCAGTCACCCAGCAACACCTTTCTCTCTTCTTTAACCTGTCCCTCAGAACGCAGGAAGTGTGCCCACCGTTCACCGCTTTCAGTCCCTTCACTCATCCAGCCAGCGTCCATTCAGTGCCAGGCACTGAACAAATGTCAAGGATGTGTGGACCAATACCACAAAGTCCAAATGAAGAAACTTACAATGTGGCCAAGTCTCTTTCCATATCTGGAGCTACAATTCCAGCTTCCTAATTATTGCTTACTATTTTGCCCAGGGCTTCCCAGGTGGCTCAGTGGTGAAGAATCCACCAGTGCAGGACGTGCAGGAGACACGGGTTTGATCCCTGGGCCGGGAAGATCCCCTGGAGGAGGAACTGGCACCCCACTCCAGTATTCTTGCCTGGGAAATCCCATGGACAGAGGAGCCTGGCGGGCTGCAGTCCACGGGGTCACAGAGTCAGACACGACTGAGCAACTGAGAACACAGCACACAAACATCTTTCCCATGTCCACATTCAATGTTTTTTTCTTTAAACAGGGAAGCTGTGGTACAAGGTAAAGAACAGTGATGGGACCTCTAGTCTAGGCTTTTGGTTTGTCTGGAACATCTCCTCACTGGCGCTGTAGACTCCGCTCTGCAGTGTACATACCAGTGATTCTTCTCCTGACCACCATGTTTATCACACTTGCATTCCTGTCCAAATTTTGTCTTAAAACATGCTCCATATGTTCCCATCCTGCTGTTCTCTCCCCATGGGCCCAGGGTTTGGCAGCCAACCCTTTCTTGTACTTCCACCTACCTTCCAAATATGGTTTTGTCCACCAACTTGTCATTTTTGGCAAATAATAACAGTTATTTAAGATATATTTGCTCATCTATATCAATCACATTGTTTCCTATGGGTTTTAGGAATGTGAGTATAAAAAATCTGGCTTTATATTTTTAACTAGATATCTTCTTATTCCTACACTCTGAAATGTCTCAGATGAAGCAATGTCAGCCTTATTAGTAAATGAAATCCCATGTCCCACTGGCAGGAATGTTAAGAAAAACAATGTAAATATTTTAAGTTTCTAGAGAACACAGTGTCAGGTCAGTGTTGGAGAAGATATGGCTTCAAGGGAGAGGAGGGAAAAGATAGAAGAGCCTAATCATTTAGGCTCTAGGGAGCAAGTGATGCAAAAAAGAGATGAAAATGGAGGTCAGAGAACTGATGATGATGATCCCAAAGAACTGCTAATCGTTTACAAGCATTTAAAAAAAAATACTCGATGGTTTTCGAATTACGGATTTTACCTAATGATAAAGAAAAAAAATCCAAGAATAACTTACACAAATAGCATAGGGAATTTTCTGATGGTCCAGTGGTTAGGACTCTGCACTTTTACAGGCAAAGGGCCTGGGTTCAACCCCTGGTCGGGGGATTAAGGACCTGGAAACCGCAGCAGTGCAGCCAAAAGAAAAAAAGAACAGTATAAAGAGAAACAGCAAGCTAGACTACGTGTCACTTAGCAAATAATCCTGTCTTACTTGAGTTTATTTCCTTTGGCAATGATGGAGCCAATACAATGGACACTTTCATGGTTTCTCTTGTCCTATTTGGGTTTAATTATTTACATGCTAAGTACACACAAACTCAGGTTTTCGCGAGATCTTTTTTCCCAACGTTTGCTGTCCAGTAAGATAGCCATTAGACACATGTGGTTAGTAAGTATAAAATACATGCTGGATTTTGAAGATAATAAAATCATGTAAAGGATTAATATTTTAAACTGTGTAAATGATATTTTGGACACAATAGTTAAATAAATTATCCAAACTGGTATAATACCTGCTTCTTTTTATATTTTATTCTTTTCATATTTTAAAGTGCAGGTACTAAAATTTTAAAAATTAGATATATGGCTTGCATCATATTTCTGTTGGACAGGGCTATTCTAGACATTTCAGGAGCAAAATCCTGGGAATTGTAGAAACGAGTTGAACAAAGCTTGTCCTTACTGGGTGAGAGTTCATGGGAACAAGATAGGAAGAGAAACATGACAGGAGGCAGAAAGGTGGGAATTTCCTTTTCTAAAAAAGAGGTCTTTGCCTAAGCTCGGCTCATGTGATCAGCATGAAAGAGGCAGGATATGAGCTTAATTCAACAAACATCCATCGAACACCTGCAAGGGAAGACTGTGCAAAGATGAGGAAATTTTAAAATGAGGTAACCCTGCCTCCTCCCCTTACGGAGTTCACCATTTGGTGTATTTCTTGCTGCACAATCTATGCCTGACTCATGTAGATACTCTCTGTTTACTGAACAGAGTATAATACAAATGTCTAACAAATTCTGGAAGAGACGTAAAGCTGCAAAACTACAGACAAACAATAAAACCCATTAAAGGTCCCATATTAGCAACAGATCTCACAGCTATTAGATGCAACTAAGGACCTGGAAATAGAATTGAAAATATTTTGTTTCTGAAGTCATCTTATATCAGTAGAAGCCACTTAAGGTAATCTAAATTCAAACACCATATTAAGAGAGTGAGAAAGTGCCTTGGCTTGCAAGTCCTGGTCTAAAATCTAAATTCCATCTCTGAACTCCTGTATGTGCATGCTCACTTCAGTCATGTCCATCTCTTTGCAACCCTGTGGGCTGTAGCTCAGACAGGCTCGTCTGTCCATGGGATTCTACAGGCAAGAATGCTGGAGTGAGTTGCCATTCCCTTCTCCGGGGGATCTTCCCAACCCAGGGATTGAATCCAGGTCTCCCACACTGCAGGTGAATTGTTTACATCTGAGCCACCAGGAAAGCCCAAGAATACTGAAGTGGGTGGCCTATCCATTTCTCTAGGGGATCTTCCCAAGCCAGGAATCGAACCAGGGTCTCCTGCATTGGCTAGTAGATTCTTAAATCACTGGACCACCAGGGATGCCTCCCTTGCATTTTTTTTTTAAACAAAGTTATAAAAATCCAACATAAAAGTAAAATAACTCAAATTATTTTTAAAAGGATGTTAAGACCTGGAGATAGTTTGAAGAAAGAGGAATAAGTCAAACGAATCAGAAGCCAGCAACAAGGGGTGGAAGTAGTAATGGGCCTCATCATTCTGAACTATCACAGAAATAGGGAGTAGGAATGACAGGATGCCCCAGGTTGAGTCAGGCGCAGAGGAGGGAGAAATAAGACTTTAGGGTCCTCTTGTCTCACCATGTTCTTCTAATGAACACTGCCCACTGGATGGGAGGCTAGTAAATATATCAAACACAAAGTCTGGGAGCAGCATGAAAAAAAAGAACTGTATAAAGTCGGAAATCATTTATGTATGAAAGAATCTTTTATCTCCTCCTTGCAGAGACCAAGCATGTCTTTTATGCTCAGATTCTTTTTTTTTTTTTTTTAATGCTCAGATTCTTTATGTTTGAAGAAGGACATGCAGAACATCTGCAAATTTCTTTGATCTTACATTTTTCTACAAGTCCTATTTTGCAGCTTCCTTTTTCTGTCTTCTAAAATTGTGCAAAGCACTTGCACACCCATGCTTTTACCAGATAGGTATCTCATTTCATCTGCTTCCCTCCAAAAGCCAGGAACAGTCACACCCCAGTTCTCCCAGGCTTCAAAAACTGTGCACCCTCCTGAGAGCGGAATACTCAAGTTCTGTGCCCCTCTTCTCTACCCAAGGATTATGACACAGTAAATCTCTCCTTCTGAACTCTGGTGCTCCCGGTGAGTGGTATGACTGTGGTCATATGTCATTGATTCTGAACTCCTACCCAAGCCAACTTCAATAAGCATAACTCATCTACTGAAGCGTGTAAACAACCCCGGCACTGAAGCAGCCAAATGGAAAGCTGCCTTTACCACACGCTCTAGAAGGTGTAATAAAGCCATGATTCTGACTTTTTGGCTTGGCAGAGGCGGCTGGGAGGATGCCCTCCCGCTTACTTGGGAATACTAATGGCATCTGGGTTCTAGGTGGCTGCCACTGCTGTCTAGGCGAGCACGGCTGGAATCTTGGACTCTGGTAGAAATATACAGGAAATCACATTGCCAAACTTTTCTCCTTATAAAGACAGACGATCTCTCCAGGAATTACCATCCTCCTGGATCTAGGAGGGAGGAGCCACGGGGGAAGCCAGCAGGATACAACTGTGGGGAGGAATTTTTAAAGCAGTTTCCTGTGGCTCCAAGGCCCAGTCACAGGGCCATTCTTTCACAATGGCGCCACATAGCATGGGGCAGCTTCGATGATCACCTATAGCAAAGTACAGTGGACATACCACTCCGCAACCGCGGTCCCCAGCATTTTGGCACCAGGGACTGGTTCTCACAGAAGACAATTTTTCCGCGGATTGATGAGGTGGGGTTGAGGGATGGGGATAGTTTGGGGATGATTCAAGTGCATTTACACTTATTGTGCACTTTATTTCTGTTATTATTACATCAGCTCCTCCTCAGATCATCAGGCATCAGATCCCAGAGGCTGGGGACCCCTGTTCTAGAGAATTCTCTGAAAAAGTCAAGTTTATTCCCTGACAGGGAGTGGTCTGTGGATGGCTCACTCCCTAGGAATTGGGGAGTTGGGAAAACTGTATATATTCCTATACAAGATCCCACTTTTCTATTGGTGTCTTCCCTTCATATGTTCAAAACAGAACAGTGACTCTCTCCCTCCAGCTTGATCCTCCTCCTATTAATATATCCCTGGCTCAATGATCAATAATTATTGCTGTCTGCTCAGAGTTCCCTGGTTCCTTCTTGTTTACTCCGTCTTTTACCTCCTCTTTACCTGGATTTTACTTAGGTAGCATCTCCTGCCTGCTTTGGATCTCCACTAATGCTTCACCCAGGTTATCGCGATACATTAGGCAAACACTCAGCATGAACCTACCCTCTGCTTGGCTCTGAGCATATAAAGGAGAACACAGCAGTGTCTGCCCTGCTGGGGCTTCGGGGTCCAGTTGGAGGAGGCAGTGAAGAGGAGGACACAGACCAACCAGTGGGCTGGCCAGAAAGTTCCTTCGGGTGCTTTTGTACAGTCGCATGGGCACACCCAGCCTTCCCTGGTGCTCTGGCGGTTGGGAACCTGCCTGCCGGTGCAGGAGGCACAGGTTCGGTCCCTGATCCGGGAAGAGTCCACGTGCCGCGGGGCGACCAAGCGCATGAGCTGCGATGGCTGAGCCCGTGCTCTGCAACAAAGGAACAGTGCGGAGCGGAGCATAGCAACTGGCGAGAGCAGCCGCCGCTCCCGCACCCAGAGCGAGGCCACACCTGGCAGCAAGGCCCCGGCAAGGCCCAAGTTAAATAACAGCTTGTTAAAACAATGGGTAAGATAGTACATTCAAAAAAATACGGGAAAACCCAAGCCAACTTTTGGGCCAAGTCAATAGATGTGTATTTTATGTACGTACTTTAAAGGAAACAAAATGAAGCTAGGCAGAGAATAACAGGTTGAAGCCTTCTTGGTCTTGGGTCTTGTTTATTCTACCCACCCTCAACACAACCCCTCACTGGTGCTTCCTGGTGCCTCTCCCGGGGCTTTCCCCTCACCCCACCCCTACTTGGAAATTCAAATGCCACACACATCATCATGCAACCTTTTCTGATCCTTCCTGGTCAGCAATTCTCTTCCTCTTCCCAGTTTTTTTTTTCTTAAGGCCTCCATCTTCCTCTACATTTGTAGTTAACTGCATATTTGTATAACCCCCAAGAAGACTGTAAGCTCTTGAAGGAAGATCTCTTTTCAAAACTTTGTCTCCTCCCTACTGTATCTTAAACCAGGAGAGATTAAAGTGAAAAAAATATATATATTTTCCCCTCAATGTGGCTAATACTACTACTGGCCCTATTTCATAGAGTTGTTATGAAGATCAAATAAAACTCAAGATGTGACAGTGCTTCGAAAAAGAAAAAAGGTGTGTACCTTTGTACAGACTGCTTTGTAATCATAATCATAGCAAACATCATTCTGGAAACCTGCCCACACAGGATGGCTAAGAGTGGAGCTGCTACAAGGGGTGCGCAAAGCAAAGAATGCTCATCTGGTTAAATACCAAACTCTCTGGAGCTATGGCCTTGATTTTCTGCTATCTCACTTTTCCCATCACCTACCTTGTGGTCACAAGATGAAACAAGCAAGCAGACACTTGGACTTTTGCACTGGACTTTTCCACGGAACTGAGTGGCTAAGAGCCAGCCACAACACCTAGGTTTAATTCTTGCTCTACTTCCTTGCTGCCTCCAGCAAATCACTGAACTTCTCTGCCTTTATTTCCTCATGGGGCTGTTTGAAGGATTTAATGATTAAATACAATAATGTAAAATGACACTGAAAGCCCTGCCTGGTACAAAGCAAGCAAGCAAGCAATCATGATCAAAGTCACCATAAATCCACTGTGCTTCCTGGTGCAGGGCACATCAGAGGAGGTCCCTGGGAGCCAAGCTTGACTGCTGGTGGTGTGGGGCTGTGTACAAGGAACACACTCTGGAGGGGACATGGGAGTGGAAGGGAGGCTGTGCAAAGGGCAGAAGGGAGAAGAGGCATCTCAAGATTCTCAGGAGTGGGGCCAAACCACGTGAGGTTCGGTAGAGAAAGCTCAGCAGCTATAAGAGGCTTAGGACAGTCTTTCAAGTGAAAGCGATTCTCAAGACACTAGGAAGCGCCCTCAGAAACGAAAGGCAGAAGAAAGCCTTTCTCTCATCATTTTTGGCTTTCATCTTTTTAAGTTGTAAAAGGAGGTTGAGGACAACAGGGTTCTCTGATGACATGGAGCATTGGGCTTCAGCACTTCCTGCTGGGAGAACTGAACCCGAGCTGTTCTTTGCTGCCTGATGAGGAGCCAGAGGAAGACAAGAGTAATCTGAACAGGCATTCCCCACCTTCGGGGAAAGGCGGAACCCATCCCTCTTTGCAAATCCCAAACTGCCTCACTCCACAAAAACAATTTTTCCCTCCGTCAGAAACAGACGGGGACACAATTAAGCAATGCTGTCGGGCTGGGTCAGTCACAAGTGGCCTGGAGGAAAAAGCTGCTCATGCTGTTCCCTAAAGGGGGATAAAAGGCAACAAAGGGAAATGACGTTTAGAATTAGGTGGGGTGGGGGGAGAGAAAAGTGGCCGGCAGAGGCCTCCTTGAATAAACAAGGCTTTTCCCCAAAGGGCTCTGGGTGGAAGGCCATCAAAGCAAGCTGTCCACACTCCTCCCTGGAAACTCAGAAGGCTGGGACTGTTAGTTTAGATAGGTGGCCCAGGGGTCCCTCTCAGCCAAGGATACCCAGAAAAAGCCAAAGCCTACCCCTCAAGAATTCAGGAATGTGGTTTCCAACGCAAACAGATCCTAACACTGCAGAAATACCGCTGGAGTGTGTCCAAGGCTTCCCTTTATGTCCTTTGAGTCATTTGGAAATGGTTAACAAGCGGGTTGAACACCTGGGCTGATTACCCCAGAAGGGGATTTCCAAACAGACCGTGTGCTGTAAAATCATCTCTTCCCTTCCCCAAGCAATTCAGCTCCACTTCGTCTCTGAGGTGTGCCCTGAAAGATGCCAAATTTCTAACTCTGATTTGAGGCTTTACCGAGTTACAGCAGCAACTGCTGCTGACACAAAGGAACAAGGCGCCAAGTGACTCTGTGCTTTTTAAAAAGGTTTATTTTAAATTAAGAAGAGCAGATGTCCGATGCTTCAAAAAGCCACACATTTGTGGATTTGGCTGACAAAGCCTCTGAGTTGCGTTTCATTTCTGTTCCGAGACTCAGCCAGCCACTCAGAACTGACTCACTCTCTCTGGGCCACAGTTTGGGCCGGCATCCCAACTACAGAGTCTACTATCTCAGACCTCAAATGAATCCAGGGTGTATGGGGAGAGCGGGGGCCATGTAAAACAACCTTTTTTTTTTTTTTTAGTAGCATCAACACCCACGCAGCAAACCGTGGAAGGCTAGTAGGTCAAACAGTGAGCAAACAGCTGGCACCTGCCTGCCCCAGCGCCGCACAACTCCAAAGACAGAGTAAGCAGCCGTCCAGGGCAGGTTTCTGTTATAATCCCTCTTGTGAGTTCTGGTTCAGTATGCAAATACATGCAGGTTATCTGCTGCAGTTCAAGCCCTCATTCTCCAGGCAGAGACACTACCTCAAGTGACCTCTTCGCCTTGCTGGAAAGGGAGGGGCCAGGAGCCCCAGCCCGACTACCAGACACAAATGACTCCATTGCTTTTAGTTTTAAAGAACATCATGTGCTCTCTTTTCTTGTTGTCTTTGAGAATAAAGGAACAAAACAGTTCACAGGCCGCAGTTCTGTGTAGCATTTCATTTACTATGTTTTGGGACTATCAGAGACGCTTTGATCATGCCAGTTAGAGGTGGAATGTTACCTGGCTTTCAAAAATGGGAGCATACTGATAACTATTTATCAATAGAATAAACCAATCTTGTGTTTTCCCTTTTTCTACTTTTTGGTTGTGTCCTGCGCCCTGTGGGATCTCCGTTCCCAACCAGGGATTGAACCCACACCTCCTGCGGTGGAGGCATGGAGTCTCAACCGCCGCACTGCCAGGGAAGTCCCCCTCTGTTTTTCTAACAGGAATGGGACTTTCAGGTCTATTGGGGAAGACCTGGCAGACCACCAAATCAGAATTTCCTTTTACTGTTTAAAACCTCTTGATACTTAGCAAATCTCACTGGATATCATAGATGGAGTGTTACCAATAAAGTTATTAAAAGCTGACCATTCCTTTTTCTTTATCTACCTTCTAGACTTTTTAGCATTAACTATCTTTATAACAAATTAGAAAATGTCAACATTTAAAGCTGGTAAGGTTAGACCCTGGTAGCTTAGATGGTAAAGAATCTGCCTGCAATGCAGGAGACCTGGGTTCAATCCCTGGGTCAGGAAGATCCCCTGGAGAAGGAAACGGCTACCCAGTCCAGTATTCCTGCTTGGGGAATTCCATGGACAGAGGAGCCTGGCATGCTACAGTCCACAGGTTCGCAAAGTCAGGCTCAACTAAGCGACCCTTCTTTTTCCAAGGTTAGACAAGAATTTTCAGTTATTCATAGTAAATTTTGTGTATCTGTGTTTTGTACCTTAATTAGACTAGCCACACACACCCCCCCCCCCCTTTTGATAGGTAAGAAGCGGATTTACTTAGAGATGCACATCACAGACAATGCAGTCAGTCTCAAAAGGCGAGAGTCGCCATGGGAGAAACACACTCCAAGCCAAAGTGTGGGCCATCTCAGAAGACAAGAGACCTGGAGGCCTATTTCTAGATTTGAGAAGGTTTTGGTATTACTAATCAGGTCACTAGTTCATTAATTTCTGCTTTTCTCTATTAATTTGCATATTGGATTTAGTTAATAAGTTTTTTAGACAGAGCATATTTACTCCCAAACAAGGGGACATATACAGACAGCATTTAAAATCCTATTTTTGAAGTGATCGAATGCACTGTTGTAAAATTCTCACATGTGTAGCAAATGCTGTCTTTGATGAATTAAAAATTTGCTAACATACTAACATTAACAGCTTCTTTTCATTTTTTTTTTTTTGGTTGTTATGTCTTTTTTTTAACCTTTTTTTATTTTTATTTTTTATTTTTTAGTGGGTTTTGTCATACATTGATATGAATCAGCCATAGAGTTACACGTATGCTTCTTTACATTTTATCTGATGTAATCCTTAGGACAACCGGGCTATATATAATCTCTATTTTTATAGATGAAATCAAGGCTGAGTTAAAAAACTTTCTCCAGGTCACATTATGTTAGAGGCAGAAATCTAAACCACTGTTAACAGACTAAGCACATGGGTTTCAAAACATATGGAAAGGTTTTTTGATGCTAAAAAGATTGGGGACTCATGAGTTCTTTACATATGGGTCAGTCAAACAGAGTTCACCCCAGTTTGTAAGAGGGCAGTTAGTTGTTTTATCTAGCTTCTTGCATAATTTGTACTTACTGGATCGCTTTGAGTAACAAGCCTCAAGCTGTCCTCCTAGAGCTAGACAGCAGAGCACACTGGGAACATAGGCCTAGCTTACTTGTAAGGAGCACACATTACTCTACATCCCTAATACACCAGCGTATTTCAGAAACATCACTTCCAGCCTTGTCTTTTTCTGGACTTTTAGAGAACAGATACAGAGGCCATGATCCAAATGAAAATAAAACTCTTTGCTCTAAGCTCTATACTCTGGGTTATACAGAGAATACAGAAAACACTGCATGCTCTTGCATGGCGTTGTTTGAAGGGAGGTGCTCCTCAGCACTCGTGTATATACCTTAACATGTTGCCTTGTATTGTCATTGCTTGACATTCACTGAATTGAGGCAGATAAGATGCTGCAGATATTTAAGGCACAGAAGAGACTTAAACAAAACAGAGATGGGATCAAAAGAATTCCCAGGCCCCTTTTTTTTTATTTGCAGGAACATCAAACCATCCATTTACAAATTTTCTGGTCTCCAATCAGCTGGAATTAACTAGGCGTGTCTTTGGGATCGTGTTGTCTGTGTCCGCTTTGGTGGATTAAAGGAAGGAACCAACCAACCGCAGAAAAAGAAGGGTAGCATGGGGCCCCAGCTGGAATTCCGCAGGATCACCTGAGCATGCCACACCTGAACCGCAGCACGGGGAAGGAGAAGAGCTGCTCTTCATTTGTTTTTCGAGCAAATTCATTTGCAAAAGTGAACAAGCCACCATCACAAGTCAAATGTATTATAATCACTTAGACCTTCAGCCTAAGGAACAAGGCTTTCTAATTTCTAATACTTTACCCCAAAATAAATTTATCAACAAATCCCAAAATCTAGTACAAACAGTACAAGTCAGATTTGCTTTCCTCTTTCCTTTCTTCAGACAAACACCAAATAAAATGCAGGTGAAGGTGATGAAAGACAACAGGAAGCCAACTTAGAGACTTACATGAACCCTAAAGAATCTAAAAAACTGTAGCAGTTAATGTGAGTTTATTGAAACCGTCTGGGTACCGCTTTTCAAGTAACTACCGCTAGAAAGTTTCCAGGTAGGGGGTAAAAGATGGTTAAGAAGTAACCTTTCCAAAACTCACAAGACAGGTTGCTTGTCCTTTATTTAGTTTTGATCACACAGACTATCCCAATTTTGCATAAAATCCTCTTGATACAGTATTATGGCATAAAAGAGTCAAAGTGCCACTAGACCTAAGGACCAATACTTTTTAACCATAAACCATGGTGCTGGGTAATGTTTGAATGGGAACATTTGATATGGATGGTCAGATGAAAGATACCAAAATGTCAGACAGCCCATCGACTGCTGTTGCCATGAGATTCAACAGTCAACATCAGTCTGATAAGCTACCCGACAAGGTGGTACAGCCATGGAGATGTCACGACGGTAGGCAAAACAAGCAGACATTCAGGCAGGATTTGATCAAACAAACCAGGCATTTCTGGCCTGTTGAGATTTAAACTCAATTCTACACTCAACATAATGTCAGTACCAACTTTCCTAAAGGAGAAAAGTGAGACTATTTATCACCATGCCCCGGATCCCGCCCTGAGCAAAATAAAATGACCAAGTTCAACCAGAAACATCCAAAAGGAAAAATCACATAAGAACAAACACGGAAGAAAGGAAAGAAAATTAGGTTATAAATAAAAGTAAATTTCTGTCTGCTAAAATCAGAATACGTGCTGAGTTAAAAATTAATTGCTATGAGAAAGCTTGTTTTTCTTTTAAAACAGGTTATTTTTCTCTCCATGTCCTTTGATTTATACACTATCATCTCTCCTGTTTTCACAAACCGGTAAGTCCCCTTCATACATCAGTACCTAAGGTGCCCTTTCAGCAGTGTGTAGCCAGCTGCTCAATTTCAACCCAACCAAAAAACGCCTTGGTGGTGGCCCTTTCATGCAAATAAAAGAAGGCGTAAGAGACTGCGGCTGTGGTGGATATGGAAAGGCTGAATTTAGTTGGTAGAAGCTAAAAGGAAGTTAAAAAAAAAAAAAAAAAAAACGCTCAAGAAAATGGACACAATTTTGGAATGATCAAAGATGTATTTATAAAGTTTTTTCATGACTTCATTCTAAATATACAGAATAAAAAATGGTGTCAGCTCATTTGTGAGACACCAACAAGATTTTCCTTATACTGTCTCAAAATTGAAAGATCAGTTTCCCAAGAGGGTGTGCAATGCATCATAAAATGGCCTTTTTTCGAAGGTGGGAGGGGAAGGGTTGGGCAGGATGGCATATTAAATTTTACCATGATAGACATGCAAGACTGTTATCCAATCTAGTATAATTTATATACACTTTTGATGACTTAGAAAAACAAAGAAGTCATATTTGACAAGCCTAAAAAGCTTGAAATATTTAACATACTTAGGAATTCTTTTTTGGGGGATGGTGTTTGGAATTCTTTAATTGTACCACGTGGGCCTTTGAAAGTAACAAACAGAAGGCCAGTTTCTGTTAACTTTGCTGCTCAACATCACATTCCACCCTAATAAAATACAACTTGGATTGAACCGAGGGTGGATACCTTACCTTAACAAAGGAAAAGTATGTCAGTGCAAGATGTGGACTAAACTGCTTTCAGGGGGGAAAAAAAATAAAAACCGATACAGGTTGGAAAAGGGAATTTTCCTTCCTGATCTGGAGTCCTCCCACTTTAAGGCAGAACCCTTCCATTTTAATTTCTGCAGTTAAAACCTTTTCCTGCTTATTTGGTTTTCTCCTTTGGGTCCAACCGCTGCTGGATTCGTTTGGCATAACTTTGTGCCATGGAGTTAATGATGGACAGGATGAAGTAACACACCATTACAACAACCAACTTCTCAAACATCCAGGACAACCAATTTTCTCCCTGCAGGAAGAAAGGCAGAACAACCCACGAGAAATGCTTCATTAGTTTGGTTGTAAAAAGGGAGTCATCTACTATGTTTTAACAAAAGTAATGAGAACTTGGAGCTTATAACCGAATAAACAATTAAAAATGAAAAGTCTTCTCTCTTCAGCTACCCTGAAATCTACATTCAGGCCTTCTTCTTACCCCCAGTTATTAAGGTTTCACTTTGTTAAAGTCAATGTTGAATATAGTTTAGAATGGGGTGTGAGGTCATTTCTTGTCTTTCACTACATAAAGTCTTTGATTAAATTCTACTATCTGAAGTCATCATGGGGATACCTGTAGAGAGTAGTGTCAAGATAGTTTTATATATATTCTTGTTCCAATATTAGGAGCAGCTTTTAAAATATAAATGTTATCTATTTCTGGAGTTATGTTTGGTCAACTGAGGGCAGCAAAGGGCCGCATACAGAGTTGTGAGGCCATAAAAAACCAACCGAACCAAACAACAAAACAACCCTGCGCTTCCTTCAAGTTCCCCACTTCAGGTTATTGCTTACTCATCCTCTTCTAGTCATTTCCTTTCTTTGCTACAGAACTGTTTATATAAAAGGCAGGTTTAGTTTAAAGTTTTTAAGTTCAGTTATGTTAACAGCTTTAGTTTATATATATATTTTTTTAAAATTATTTTTCCCATCAATGAAAAGAAAAAGAGAGCAAAAATAGATATTCAAATGAACTCATTAAATCCAATACTTTGCTATGCTATAAATCTTAACTTTCTAATCTACTTGAAAAGTATACTTGCTACTTATAAATAAATCATTGAAGATCAAGGTAATAACTTATCCTACATAACATATCCATTATTTTCCATTAGCTCAATACTTGTTTTGGGGAGCAATACAAAACAGAGGTTACATTTTTCTGCTTTAGACAAAGACACATTTGCCAGTAGGAAGTACACAGAGCTTCAGACTTCTACTAAGCCTGACAGACCTCACTCTATTTGCCTAAAAATGCCAGTGAGCGCTGCGAATGTTAACTGCAGCCTGAAACCGCGGGGGTGGGAGAGAGAAGAAAACCAGGGAAAAGTCTCACCTGCGGTGAGCCCATTTCGCTTCTGTGGTGGAGCTTCTGCCGCTGGGCCTCCAGGTATTCCTGGAATGGCTTCTGCAGAGATGGACCTATGCCGGGGACAGCACTGGAGGCATGGGACAATAACCCCAGGAAAAAAGACACATTTGGGAAGAAAAGCAGGAAAGAATGTTAAAGGAAAATCCACTTACCGCCTTGACTCAAAAAAGCAGGGATTAGACAGAAAGAGGAAAAAACCCAACAACAATCAGCAGAGGTGGCGAAATCCTGTGAACTGTTCCCAATGGATAAATATTCGTCCTTTCCCAACCCCTTACAGGAGACAACTCTCTCCCACCAACATGTTTAAGAAGGAAATAGGAGCTGAGAGTCCCTTCCAGTAGAAGAGCTAGTTCTCAGAGTGAGGCGAGCTCAGCCGGCGCTGCACACTGGTGTGGTACAAAGAGCAAAATGAATGACTTCTGAGAAGTCTCACATTTATCACCACCAGTTCCTGTAAGAACTGGTTTGAACCGATTAATAAGGAAATGACTTATGCTTGTGTCATCCCTGGTTGAAAAAGAAACTGCCCGCCCTCTCACTGACTTGTCCCATCTTTTCAGAGGAGGCGGTCCTTTCTCAATCCAAGTCCTTATTAGGACAATCTGTGCGTCATCCTTATCCAAAAAGAATGCATTAGCAAATTTGGGAGGCACCTCCCACTAGTCAGAAGTCAGTGATTAACAAAGGAACAAAGAAGGAACTATGAACCTTGAATCACGTCGTGGTTTATGGTGGATGGCTTGCACAGAAACTACACAACATTACTAAACAACTTGTTCTGAGATGACTGGGATAGTGATCTCTGATAAGTTTATGGGCTCAGAGCTCCCTCTCACCTAGAATGTGTGCAGGCAGTGCTGTTAAACCGGTTTGGCAACTGTAGTCACCGGGCTCCCGATTTAGAAATGCTTGCAGGCATTTTAAAAAAACGGTAACTTGGGGCGACTTAGAAAATCAAACATCTCTACTTTCTATACCCTCTATTTTCTCATCTGTCATAACAGGGCTAAAAGCTAAACGAGCCCAGTCATTTTCCTGGGGCCAGCAAAGGATATTTCATGTATTTGCAACAGTGCCTAAAGTTCTCCTCTTTAAGTAAGTATTAATGTCACCACCTTTTTTCTAGAACAATTTCAATTGCTGCTTTCTCTAATAAAAAGCAGTACAGAAGAGAAATTTCTTGCTACTATATTTACCAGAGGGTAACAAATATATACTCCTGGCTGACACTTTTCCTTGATCCTGTTAATGATCAACCAACAAGCCCTTAATAGAGTCCTTATTTCATATCCAAACTGTAATTGGTGCTATGGGGAGAGACTAAAACTGCAAGAAGTGGTCTACGTCTAAGAACTCAAATCATTATTATATGGATTCAAAACGTACTTGCGTGCACGCACACGCGCGCACACGCACACGCACACACGAACTCATTTGCGAACAACAGAACTTATAAATCAGTAGTAAATTTCTCAATTTTTTGGTAGAGAAGACACACTCCAAAGAAACTGAAGAGAGAAAAGAAAGACCGGTGTGGGGTGAAGTTGTTTAAAAAGTCCTTTAACGAATACTGAAAGATGTGTAAAAAGGCCTGAAGAGATATATGTAGTAGAGGCAATGACTGCACGGATGATTCCAAAAGACCCATCAGACAGACCTAAAGACGGAGAAGCCTCCTTCCCTCGCACAGACGTCTATGTGGCCTCACGTGAGCGTGGTAAACCAGAAGAGCTGTCTCTGAGCTCTGCTGCTGTTTTTCAGTAATGGTTTTTCTACAAGGGAGCAACAATAGTACAAACTTTCTCTCTAAAAGAAAGATTTTCCTTGGGTAGTTCTTTATATAATGCATAAAAGAATGCAAATAGCTCATCCACTTACACTTGAAATAAACCTCAGAAATGTAAAAAAATCCAATAAAATAAATGCATAAGGAGACTGGCTTTGAAGATTGCAGATTTTTAAGAACTTTCCTTCAGAAATTGATTCCTTTTGGGTTTTCTGGCTGCTGCACAGCTTGCAGGATCTTGGTTCCCTGATCAAGGGCTGAACCCGGCTCCACTGCAGTGAAAGTGCCAAGTCCTAACCACTGACCAACAGGGGACGCCCAGAAATTTATTCTTTCACCCATAACAATACCTTATACCATCATTTTAAACTCCCAAGGGTGGCTAGTTAAGAAAAAAACTTATTTAGTGAGATTGAAATGATTGTAGGCTTCTTTGAACAGCTAGGATGTACAAGAAACAACTTTTGTTTCTTCAGACCAAAGTTAAGCAAAACTATGGCTTACAGTTTTCCTCAAATCATTCTTGGGCTCCAGGTCAAGTCATTATTTAAAGAGAAAATTAAGCATCAAGACCCAATGTTAGAAAGGTTCTACTCTGCTGTTGTTGAGGGAAATGAGGAAGGCACTAGCAACAATCATTCTAAATTCTTTTCAAAATAACTGAAAAGCATAAGTGATTTGCCATTATAAGTCCATTAAGGGCTACTCTTTTAGCTGATAGAGAATATATGTTTACATGATGTGTAACTTTCAGAGAATTTTCCTGGACTAATGAAGAGGTTAATTTTTCAAGGTGCTATGTTATTACATGCTTTAGAGTTTTGGGTGGTGGGATGGGAGAGTCAGTTTTTCATAAGAGACTAGAAACACTTGAAAACAGAAAGAAGTTAGAAGTCTTTTATAGCAACATTTTGACCAAAACTATTATGAATAAGTGCCACATGATCCAAATAAATCTAAAAAGTTAACATATTTGAAATCTAGGTAATACATGTTACATAATGAATTTTAGTCAAGTCCTCAAGTTTTTAAATATATGCCTCAAAATCTTAGTTTTATTTTAACTTTTTTATGTCTATAAACAATGGCTTAGGTCACACATGCCTTGGCTTATACAAAGCACTCTTATACTAGAGTTTTCTAAATTAACACTAAAGCTCTTTAAGTAATGGACTAGATAAAAACTGAAATTATAGCTTTTACTCTTAACATGCATTTAAGGAAAACAAGAATGCCATCCCCATGACCTCATCCCTCAAGTTATTTTCAAGCAGCAGAAGTAAGAGCCCATTCTAGGAAAAAGGAAAAAAAAAAAAAAGAGTCCATTCTGACATTTAGGATTAATTTAAGGTACAGGCATGAAGAAAGGAGGGAGGAATAACTTGCAACACAGTTGAGTGTCTTTTTATCGTTGGCTTAGGAAATAACTCAAACGCCTTTTCTGAAAGCCATTAAGTTCAGAGCACCTTATGCACCTGGCTGAGGGCTCGCCTCTCACCCGCGGGGGGCGGGTCAGGTGCTGACTGAATTCAAAGTGTCAGAGTTATTCAGCACTATTTTCCCGTCAGTGGCTGTATTTAAATATACTTAAACTAGCCTTGTAAACAGCCATTTTCTCTAGGTGACAAAGCCTTGAAGAAAAAAGAAGGGAAAACAAGAGCAAGAATAAAATTAATCTCATCCCCTTTTCCTTGCTGTAGACCTTCAACATGGTGGGTAAAAAAAAAAGCTGTGTGGACAGTAATATGTTGATATTTATTTCTTGACATACAAAAACACTTTTCAGGTAATATAATCATGAAGAAACAAATTTCCAACAAATTATTTAAATGACAATTTTAGAACTTAATAAAGAAAGAAAGAAATCCTCAGAAAATGCAAACAGGAGAGGAGGAGAAAAGAAATCCACAGAAGTCTAAACCCACCCAGAGTTCAAAAGGAGTTTCATGGGAACAATATTCTCCATGCTTATATACCTAACTATATGTTAAAACAGAAACAAGACAAACTTCTCCGCAAAATTCTGTCAAGGGCCGTGATCAACATACAAACAAAATCTATTATTTTTCTCTAGTTTTTAAAGCGTATGTAACTCCGTATTTGGAATCACTTATAAGAAATTTGTATCTTAAACTCTCCCCATATCAACTCATTATAAACAAAGGTCTGCACTGTGTTCCCACAAAAAGCCAGAAAAATCTTCCAGAGGAAGCATCACAATCGGCAGAGAGTGCATAGAGTGGGTGATGTGATTACTCTGGTTTTTCACAATGCTTACATTTTTACTTGTTGGTTGGTCATGAGCATATACACCCATTCCAAAAATTCATAGGTCATTATTATTCAGTTTTCAAGGAACTCCCTTCAGACTGTGTTACTTTCAAACAAACTGGTTCACTAGATGTAAAAAACTTATCATTTGATTTACTTTGAATGTCTTTTCCATCATGGACATAGTCATCAAACTAGCACTCACTATTAAAAGACCTGAAATCTTCCTGTTCAGGGTTCTTTTTGGATTTTTCCAGCCAGATGTGTTTTTCTTTTTTTTTAAAAAAAACTATAATTATTATTAAGTGCCATCATAAACCTGGGCACAGTGCTTAGTAACACAAGAGTAACATAAACTTATAAAAAATTGATTTGTCTTGGTTAGCTCTATTTATACAGTGCCCATGTGAAGGTTACACAGTTGAAATGCCTAAGGGAATTAAATAGGTATAATTAAGTAAAGTTCTAATATAAGCTCTTCTTTCTTAACCACTTTTTTTTGAAGACCTTAGCATTGATGTGATTGTGTATGTCATATCATTGGCTTTCCAATATACTAGAAACTGCCTGACATGGATTCCAAGTAAGGCTAAAGGGCAATAAACCTTTGTCATTCCTAGGGGAAAAAAAAAGTTTTTAAATGTTTTAAAATTAAGAAACATTTCTTTAAACCTTTATTTCACTATTTGTGCAGTACTTTGAGGCTGATTTATTTAACATTCCTCTGATGATTAATTAGAACATCTAAATAACATTCTCAGGGTGTGATTGGTTAAACCACTGAAAGCTTATGAATGTGAGAAAATGATTTTAGAAGATACAGTTCAGGGGTAGTATTAAAAGAAAGGGAAAAGAAGAGTTTAATCAAGTCTACTGCTGCTACAATTCAGATAGCATAATAGTCTTTTGAAGTAGCCTGTTTTTTGATAGCACCAAAAGCAGCTTTTAAAGGCAGAGAAACCTAGACCAGTGGTCTGTGAACATTTCTGATATATGGATATTACTCATGCAAAGAGTAAAATGTATAAATACAAATTTAAAAGGAGAAAATATAGATGAAACATTAAACAATTTAAAATGTCTCATTATGATGACTTTCATGCTATCTTTAGCAAATATTCCTGATTAATGGGGCACAGAAAAAACAATAAATTGCAGCATGCCCCCTGTAAGCCCCTTTTGTCCTGAGAACTCCTACTCTTACCCTGGGCTTCCCTGGTGGCTCAGTGCTGAAGAATCCGCCTGCCGATACGGGAGATGCAGGTTCGATCCCTGGGTCAGGAAGATCCCCTGGAGGAGGATAATAGCAACTCGCTCCAGTATTCTTGCCTGGGAAATCCCAGACAGAGGAGCCTGGTGGGCTACAGTCCATGGGGTTGCAAAGATTCAAACACAACTTAGCAACTAAACAACACCACTCCTACCCGGTACTTGTAATATCTGATGTGTGATCTTCTGACATATGGATTGAGGGAGTGCCAATCAGACTGATGGTATGCTACATCCTCCATGAATGTATAGCCATAATTATATCTTTGTATAACCATAATAATGCTGTTTACATTACAAAAACAGACAAAGAAAGGAAATGACAAAGATGAAAATAAATATAAATAGAAGTTCTATTTTAGTCCCACTCCAATGGTGGATACCACTAGTTTAGACCAGGGAACTAAACTGCAAGGGGTACAAATACTATATACATACATACGTACATACATACATATGTGTATACATGCACACATATATAAATATATACATATACAAATATATATATAAAATCTATATCTGTTCCCAAAAGGTCAAAATATCTTAAGGTTTAGTTAGCAGACCAACTCAATGTAAAATTGTTAGGTAACATATTAGAGAAAAAAAGAAAGCTATTTCTACAAAGATCCAGACCAAGGGTCTCTTTTCGCTTGCCCTTCCATGCTTTAGAGTGGCTCTTATAGACCACTGTAAAGAGGGCCTTTAAGAACCTAGACAGCTAGACCTCAAGAAACTGAGATTTGTGCCCACAGTTAAACTTATATTTATGTTTTAAATGAGTATTAGAGTTTTTAGAATTTTATTGATTGAGTGAGAATCACTCTATGTAAATCAATAAATCAAATTTATCCTCTGACTCCAGAGAATTCCCCTATCAGTTGAGATTTGGCCTGGGAGCTGAGGAGTCGTAAACAGACTCTTCTAGACTGAAGCTACAGACTCTTCTGCTAAAGAGATTAAATTTTATAATTAAGGTACTGTGCTGTGCTTAGTCGCTCAGTGGTGTCCGACTCCTTGCGACCCCCTAGACTATAGCCCGTCAGGCTCCTCTGTCCATGGGATTCTCCAGGCAAGAATACTGGAGCGGGTTGCCTTGCCCTCCTCCAGAGGATCTTCCTGACCTGGATATGGAACCCAGGTCTCCTGCTTTGCAGGCGGATTCTTTACTTTCTGAGCCACCAGGAAAGCCCAATTAAGGTACTAGTAGGATATATTTTCAGGGATGAAATAAAAGCCCATCCATACCCCACCTCCATTACATGCTGATCTGTCTTCTGAACAAGAGGCAATGACAGTAAAGCAGAAGTCCAGTGACAAGGTGGACTAGCAAGTCCCTTTCTTGATAACAGTCTTATAAGTAATTCTTTTGTTTTAAGAAATGTGCACATTTTAGTCAAACGCAGTAGAATTGAACACCACTCCTCCATAACCATCCCCCCTCACCCCCGCCCCCACCGGGCAGTGAGGCCAGGATCTAAACAGGCTTAACGGTTAGTATTTTAATGAGTTGTCATTTCCTGTCTGATAAAGATTCTCACAGTATTTAACCACCAGTTTCCCTGGGGCCCGACCAGTACTAGAACTCTATTCATAGTGACTCAGAATGTATCTCAGACTGCTAGTCTGATTCAACAATGATAGATCGCCCTACAAATGAAAAAAAAAAAAAACAAACACAAAAATACCAAAAAAAAAAAAAAGAAACAAAAAAACCCCCCAAAACCCTGTCTTTCCTCCCAAGGTAGACTGCTCAGGAGATGAAGCAGGCAAGGCAGAGGGGAGATAGTTCATCAAACAATCTTTCTGAAGAAGCCAAAGGCCATTATGCTAACATTTATTAATATTTATAGCCTTCTAGTCCTCAGAGATTAGAGAAAGAAAAAGAGAAACAAATTGATCCCTAATTAACCCATTAACCCAGGAATATGACAAGTAAACGAACTGGTGTCAGCAGCAAATCAACTTATATTTAACCTAGTAAAACTTGAGATCCCGAAATCCTAGGTGACTGAAATGAAAGTGTTAAAATCTAGGGATTTCTCATATACACAAGTTTGAGTTGATAGTCTCTGGCACCATCTAAAATTCGTTGTGATTCAACCTCAGGATTTGGGATTAAAACATCTTGAGTTTCATTCACAGCTGTGCCCCTTTCAAATTATTAAAACCTCTTTTGTACTCAAGTTAGCCTATTGTGTGCTGAGTAGAATTATAAACATATGACACCGTCAGTTTCTTAGCTGCTGTGTAGAAGGAAGACCACTGCTTTATTCAGAAACATCAGGTGTATGGTTTCTACTGCCTCACAGCGTATTTCTATCACCAGCGTCTTTCAAAAAAAGTAATTGGCAATTGCACTTGCTTTTGAACATTTGGAATTGTTTTCTATGAGAATCAGAATGAAAGTAATACCTCCTTACAATTAGCAGCTACTCTTTGAAATACGCTATCATTAAAGGAAAGCTTTTGAAAACAAACCTCATTTCAGAATGTAGACTTGAGCAACAGAAGCCAAACAGGCATTTATGTTAATGAATGAGGCCAGAGCTAAAGAAGTGGTCTATGAGAACCAAGTAAAGTGATTGGCTGCCAAACAAAACCCTGTTAAAAATCAACTGATTTCAGTTACAGAAAATGACAGACTGATGGTAGCTTTATATGGTGACAAATTCATCTGTGGCTGGCTGAACGACCCACTGGGTTCTAAGAAAGAAAAGAAATCAGCAACAGGAACTCACAGATCCAAAGGTCAAGAATACAGAATAGTTTGTGGAATTTTAAACTTAAGGTGAAATAGCATGGAACCTCACTGGCCTTTATATCATGATGGTAAATGGATTTAAAAAAGTGACAATATTGACAGGAATTTAATCTCATCAAGAAAAATCTAGTTACTCCAACCATCAGGCAGAAAAATCACTAAAGGCAGTAGATAACCTCAAAAAGAAAAGCCAGGATCTCTGACCTCAATGAACTTCATCCAGAAGAGTGATTAGAGGAAGAACAGGGGGAAATGTATTTAAACCTATAGTACAGACCCCAGTAGGTTTCTCAAAATAACACGGGGAGCACCAAGTTTCAGCAGTGCTAGGTTGATACAAGTGTGAACAAGGAGACCGGGTAGAAAGAACTCATGCCGGCTTCTTGTCACATGAGGCAGCCTTTGGAAACCAGCTCTATCGTCCAAATCTCCAACTTCAAGCAGATTTCCTCACTGCCTTCCACAGAGCTATCTCAATGTCCCTCTTCTCTGCCTCAAAAGATTTGGAAATCTTCATTCCAGCCTTGAAGGAAGAAGTGGTTAAGGAGGATAAATCAATCCACTCAGGCTTTTGATCCTATCTCCTTACATTTCTTACTATTTACATGAATTTGAATATGTTTCAGTTTCCCATGAAGCCAGTGATAATACCCTATAGATTTTATTATGCAGTTTCATAAAAATATGTAAAGCATCTGGCACAGAGTTCTTACTAAATGCTAATATCCAACCCATGTCCTTCCTTTTTTTTTTCATTTGCATTTTCCATCTCTAGCTTTTTACTAGAGTATTTCCCTCAACCTAAAATATACAGAGGTCTCCCCTAATAATGAATAAATGAATTCAATTAGTCAACAAATATTTACAGAACATTAAAAATGTGTCAGGTGTGACCCTGGCCTGACTTTTTCTTTACCCACAATGTAGTCTGATATAACTGGGTTTCAGTTTTCCTCATTCTACTGAAATGTTCTAATTATGGTTAATATTAACTTCCAAATACAATGTCCATTTCTCACTTTACAGTCTAACTCCAGAGATCTTGCTTTAACCTTTCACTATCCTGCCTCCCTGTATCTATAACAAAAATACAAAGGAGTTAAGAATCAGAAGATAAACTACAGGAAGAGGACATGAAAAGGAAGGAGCTTTCTACCTAAAGTACAGAAGATTATATATATTAAAGTCAGCATGTACAACTGAGTCTCAGCAGCTGGGGTCTTAAAAGTCTCCATATCCTCTTCCAGTTAATACAATTATTTGTGTCCCACACTTCCATTAACTTTCTCTGATTATTTTACAATGATCAAAAAAAAGTCAAATAGAACTGAGTATGCAAACCATTATATTTTAAAATGAAAGGACAGATTTTTTTTTCTGTAGAAGAAAAAGTCCAGGCCAACATAGCTCATTCTGACCACCTGTCACAGAGTGAGGAACCAGAAACAACATTAAGATTCAAGCACTTAATTACTCTGGTTAAAATGATCTCTCTTGCCACAGGCAAGTCCGACTCTGAGGTCAAATGTCAAGTTAACTCAGAAATAGGAGACAGCAGAGCATGGAACATTCTGTATCTGGTCAAGAGTCCCTGCTCCAGTCAACCCCATCCCCCGAGTTCAATGACTGAATTATGGAAACTTTCTTGTGTGATGAAACTGGGGACTTTGTCTTCCAATAAGACCCTGGCAACCGAACAATGAGCCAATGATCTGCTTATGGTTTGTTACGAGTCATACTCTTGATGTTATTTTCTGGGAATTCTCATCCTCTATTTGTGAGAATACTGGAACATGTCATCTTAATCATGATTTTAAAGTTAGACTTTGGTCAGGCTCTTTAAGAAATAGGTCCAGGTCTCTGATTGGAGAAAATCTAAAATTAAATAAAAATTAAGTTTAAAATCTTAATTAAAAAAAAAAAAGACTGTAACAAATGTAAGGCCTTTGAAGCTCCAAAGTTCCCTGGTTCTGTCCTCTGACTTACGACAACTTAGGATACAAGAGAGTGATAAAAAATCCATTACATGCTTAATCTTTTTTCAGAAACTTTCTCTGTCCTCTTGACAAAAATACCATAAACCAACAGGCTTTTTCAAGGCTATTATCTTTTTCTAACCTTTCAGAATATGTTACTGACATTGTATCTGTTCACATTTTCATATATAACCAGATAAACCCTTTGATTTAGGAGTAGATAACAGGGACATCTTTCTCTAAGCCTACTGATGCTAATAGTTACTTTCCAGAACTGTGCAAGAAATAAATCTACAAATTATTCTTTCCGGTCAAGGAAGGGGAATTATTTACCCTTAAAATTACAATAAGTTTTGGAGGTGGGGCTTATATTCTCTCTGGGACCTTAGGACTGTCATACCATGACATACTATACTAAAAATACCACACAGGTCAAAGGCATACTTATTATGTAGCTGGGCCATTTCATAGTTACACTAAGACTAGAAGCCATTTGGGGAAGGGATATTTCTTTCAGCCATCAGTATAGCATTCAAAGCTGTATAAAACTGACAAGAACTCTCACCACCAGAGATGTAACTGTCAACTCTAAATGATTATTTCCGTGCCACCTGGGGAGATGAGGAGCCGGACATGGCAGGCCACAGGTGCACCTTCCTGGACAAAATTTGACCCCAGGCAAAACTAACTTATAAAACTCAGAGTTATCTTGCCTATGTCCAATCTCCCTTTTGTCCATCTTCTCCTGCTTCCGTGTTATCCCTTTAATCATACTCTAGGCTCTGCTACTTGCTCACCTATCTTGCCCTGAGAAATGCTCACAGAAGCATTTCTCAAATGCTTTTGTTCAAAGCAGCAAAAAAAAAAAAAAAAAAAAAGAAAAGAAAAGAAAAAAGAAAAATTCCAAGTGTTTACCAATGGGAGAGTGGATGAATAGTTACCTAAGGGGATAATATATAATGGTCAAAATGAACAATTTCTATTTTTTTTTTTCAGGTACAGAGTGTATTACCAGAGACACAGCACAGCAGGTGGGAGAGCAGACAAACTGCTCAGTGAGAAGCAAGGCAGAGACGCACGCCCTGAGAGCGAGGCTGTGGGCGCCCCCTTAGTGAGGGGGCCCAAAATGAACCATCGCAGCGGCAGAGTCATGTCAGCACCATGACAGTAAGCAGAAAGTCTCAAAAGATTACATATAGTCTGATACACATTTCATTAAGTTAAAAAGACTAAAATAAAAAATTATATGAGTTATTTATAGCCACTCTGAGTCCACATCCTTATCAATAAAAGAAAGGAAAATACTGATCACATAGGACTGCAACTGGAACTAAACAGTAACCACAATTCTGTGTGAAGTGTGTTCACGGTGTTTAATAAATAGTACTCTCAAGAATTACTTGTAAACTCTTTGATGAAAAACTTTGTCCTGGTAAAAGGCGTTTTACTGATCAGAGAGTAAGGAAATGGGTACTTTCTTTAGGAGAAGTAAAGTGAAAGTGAAAGTGAAGTTGCTCAGTCGTGTCCGACTCTATGCGACCCCGTAGACTGTAGCCCACCAGACTCCTCCGTCCATGGGATTCTCCAGGCAAGAATATTGCAGTGGGTTGCCATTTCCTTCTCCAGGGGATCTTCCCAACCCAGTGATTGAACCCAGGTCTCCTGCATTGCAGGCAGAAGCTTTAACCTCTGAGCCACCAGGGAAGCCCTCTAGGAGAAGTAGGCCTTCCTCAATCTTTCCTGAGAGCACACAAAACAGTCACCTAATACCTGACCTTTCTGTTCGCAGTCAGCAGAAACCTCGGAAAACAAGAGGGGAAGACAGGCAACATAAAAATGGAGAGGAAAGGCATTTTTAAAATCCACATGTCTTAGAATTTTGAATCACTGACGCGAGTGCATTTCAACTACATGTAGGGTATTTTGAGATAGGACATTTCACATTTTGACTGCAAGTTGGAAAGATTACCAGTGGTCTCCTGAGACTGGGGATAGAAATGCTCAAAGAAACACTGTTTGAAAGAACAGCAATTACAAGTGGAAACAGAGAGGAATTAAATAAGCAGCCAGTGTCAAGGTTTATATTCAAACTTGGATTTGTTTTGCCCAAAGCCCATCTGTTCTTTTTACATTTTATTCCATAGCTGTCCTTACTCTCAGGATTCATTTTTCAAGCTTCCTTGGCTTTAGTATCTCATAATTTTAAATTTGAACTGTTGCTGACTTTGTTTTGATTTTTTCTTCTGATTTTTACTCTACCATGATAATTCATCACTCCCTTAATTTTAGGTACACAGTTTTAAATATGGTTCAAAACGTGGTCCACTGGAGAAGGGAACAGCAAACCATTTCAGTATTCTTGCCTTGAGAACCCCATTAAAAATATGAAAAGGCAAAAAGATAGGACACTGAAAGATTAACTCCCCAAGTCGGTAGGTGCCTAATATGCTACTGGAGATCAGTGGAGAAATACCTCCAGAAAGAATGAAAAGATGGAGCCAAAGCAAAAACAACAACCAGTTGTGGATGTGACTGGTGATGGGAGTAAAGGCCGATGCTGTAAAGAGCAATATTGCATAGGACCCTGGAATGTTAGGTCCATGAACCAAGGTAGATTGGAAGGGGTCAAACAGGTGATGGCAAGAGTGAATGTTGACATTTTACAAATCAGTGAACTAAAATGGATTGGAATGGGTGAATTTAACTCAGATGACCAGTATATCTACTACTGTGGGCAAGAATCCCTTAGAATAAATGGAGTAGCCCTCAGAGTCAACAAGAGTCCGAACTAACACCTCAAAAAGATGTCCTTTTCATTATAGGGGACTGGAAGGCAAAAGTAGGAAGTCAAGAAACACCGGGAGTAACAGGCAAATTTGGCCTTGGAGTACAGAATGAAGCAGGGCAAAGGTTAATAGAATTTTGCCAAGAGAACACAATGGTCATAGCAAACACCCTCTTCCAACAACACAAGAGAGGACTCTACACATGGACATCATCACCAGATAGTCAACACCGAAATCAGACTGATTATATTCTTTGCATCCAAAGAAGGAGAAGCTTTATACAGTCAGCAAAAACAAGACCGGGAGCTGACTGTGGCTCAGATTATGAACTCCTTATTGCCAAATTCAGACTTATTGAAAAAAGTGGGGAAAACCACTAGACCATTCAGGTATGACCTAAATCAAATCCCTTACGATTACACAGTGGAAGTAACAAATAGATTCAAAGGATTAGATCTGATAGAGTGCTTGAAGAGCTATGGACAGACATTCGTGACATTTCACAGGAGGCAGTGATCAAGACCATCCTCAAGAAAAAGAAATGGAAAAAGGCAAAACAGCTGTCTGAGGAAGGCTAACAAATAGCTGTGAAAAGAAGAGAAGCTAAAGGCAAAGGAGAAAAGCAAAGATACACCATCTGAATGCAGAGTTCCAAAGAATAGCAAGGAGAGATAAGAAAGCCTGTCTCAGTGATCAATGCAAAGAAATAGAGGGAAACAATAGAATGGGAAAGACTAGAGACCTCTTCAAGAAAATTAGAGATACCAAGGGAACATTTCATGCAAAGATGGGCACATCAAAGGACAGAAATGGTATGGACCTAACAGAAGAAGAAGATATTAAGAAAAGGTGGCAAGAATATACAAAAGAACTATGCAAAAAAGATCTTCATGACCCAGATAATCATGATGGGATGATCACTGACCTAAAGCCAGACATCCTGGAATGCGAAGTCAAGTAGGTCTTAGTAAGCATCACTATGAACAAAGCTAGTGGCGGTGATGGAATTCCAGCTGAGCTATTTCAAATCCTAAAAGATAATGCTGTGAAAGTGCTGCACTCAATATGCCAGCAAATTTGGAAAACTCAGCAGTGGCCACAGGACTGGAAAAGGTCAGTTTTCATTCCAATCCCTAAGAAAGGCAATGCCAAAGAATGCTCAAACTACTGCACAATTGCACTCACACAATTGAGTAAAGTAATGCTCAAAATTCTCCAAGCCAGGCTTCAACAGTATGTGAACCGTGAACTTCCAGATGTTCAAGCTGGATTTAGAAAAGGCAGAGATCAAATTGCCAACATCCTTTGGATTATCGGAAAAGCAAGAGAGTTCCAGAAAAACAACTATTTCTGCTTTACTTACTACGCCAAAGCCTTTGACTGTTTGGATCACAACAAACTGTGGAAAATTCTGAAAGAGATGGGAATACCAGACCACCTGACCTGCCTCTTGAGAAATCTGTATGCAGGTCAAGAAGCTACAGTTAGAACTGGACGTGGAACAACAGACTGGTTCCAAATTGGGAAAGGAGTACGTCAAGGCTGTATATTGTCACCCTGCTTATTTAACTTCTATGCAGAGTACATCATGAGAAATGCTGGGTTGGAAGAAGCACAACAAGCTGGAATCAAGATTGCTGAGAGAAATAGCAATAACCTCAGATATGCAGATGACACCACCCTTATGGCAGAAAGTGAAGAAGAACTAAAGAGTCTCTTGATGAAAGTGAAAGAGGAGAGTGAAAAAGTTGGCTTAAAGATCAACATTCAGAAAACTAAGATCATGGCATCTGGTCCCATCCCTTAATGGCAAATAGATGGGGAAACAGTAGAAACAGTGACAAGCTTTATTTTTGGGGGCTCCAAAATCACTGCAGATGGTGACTGCAGCCATGAAATTAAAAGATGCTTGCTCCTTGGAAGGAAAGTTATGACCAACCTAGACAGTATATTAAAAAGCAGAGACATTACTTTGCCAACAAAGGTCCATCTAGTCAAGTCTATGGTTTTTCCAGTAGTCATGTATGGATGTGAGAGTTGGACTATAAAGAAAGCTAAGCACTGAAGAATTGATGCTTTTGAACTGTGATGCTGGAGAAGACCCTTGAGAGTCCCCTGGACTGCAAGGAGGTCCAACCAGTCCATCCTAAAGGAAATCAGTCCTGAATGTTCATTGCAGGGACTGATGCTGAAGCTGAAACTCCAATACTTTGGCCACCTGATATAAAGAACAGACTCATTTGAAAAGATTCTGATGCTGGGAAAAACTGAAGGCGGGAGGAGAAGGAGACAACAGAGGATGAGATGGTTGGATGCCATCACCGACTCAATGGACATGAGTTTGACTAAATCTGGAAGCTGGCGATCGACAGGGAGGCCTGCGTGCTGCAGTCTATGGGGTTGCAGAGAGTCACACACAACTGAAGGACTGAACTGAATTGAAGTTTTAAATATCCTTCAAAGTGCTATATTCCAAACTTCACTAGTTTAGTTTGATGATTTACCATACACACATACACATACACACACATTTATAGTATTAACAGTGTGAAGAGGGAGAGCTAAAAAAGGAGAATATTTATGGCAAATTACATGCAGTATTTTCAGTTTAGTTCAATGAGTCTATGGAATCAATTTGGCTGTTCTCCTTTCCTTTTTTTAAAAATTAATTTATTTAATTGTCTCCTTTCCTTTTCTGAAATAAACTGCTAAGCTATTTATTATTATATAAAATAAGAGACTTAGGTCTACTAAAAACTCATTCTCCTGGTTTAAGTTAATTTTCAGTCTAGGCTTGGGGATATTATTTATTAATTATCACCTGAATCCTTGTATAGCATTTCCTACTTCAAAATGTAGGAAAACAAACTATGTCAATCTTAACTGGAGAATTCGATTAAAAGATAAAAGTTATTATAAAGATCATAAAGATACCCATTAGCATCTGGTAATAAAGAATTATTATACTGCTAGGTCTAATTGTTTATACTGTTTAATATTTTATCTGGAAAACAAGTTGATGGATAATCCCTACAGACAGTGCTGGGCGGGAAATGATGGTATCAGGACATTCCAACAAATGTCCTGCAAATAGCTTTTAAAATATGATACATGCAAAACCAAACCAAACTACCACCCATTCCAGTAGGCCTTGAATATCTCAGAATAACTTTATGCAAATCATCTTTAAGAGGAATCACTGGAATTATTATTATTTTTTAGGGGCTGTGCTAGAGGAGACAGTCAAGGGAAGGACTATTGATTTTGAAAAATATAAGGAATAAGAAATTCTTACTTGAGTATGTTGATCTAGCTTAAAAACACTTTTATGGATATGTACTGTAATTTTACTTTTTGACCACACTTAATGGGATCTTAGTTCCCTGACCAGGGATCAAATCTGTGGCCCCTGCATTGGAAGTACAGTATTAACCACTGGATCCCCAGGGAAATCTCATATTGCTATTTATTACAGATAACTAATGTAACTTGTTAGAAACTCCAAAGGCTGGGGAAACATAAGAATCTGGGCTACACAAATCATTCGCTAATTCCTATTGGCCACATCTTTATTTGGACACCATGTGTTCATTTATTCACCAGATTATTTATCAAGAACCTGCTATGTGTCAATCAAGATGCCAGGTGCTGTGGACACAACAGCGGACAAAAAGAAGCATGGCCTCTGCCATTAAGAAGCTTACAGGTTAGTTGCAAAAGGACAGTAATCATACACCCTTCAAACATGAATGTAAAAATGCAACTGTCAGTGCATGCACTACATACTGCTGAGAAAAGAGGTCCCTAGGGAAAAGGGTAACTGTGACCCAGTCAAGGAAGATGCGTTTGTGAACATAATAGCTGAAATCTAAAGGATATCATCTAGGCGAGTAGCTCTCAGCGGGACTGGTGGTGACAGTGGCAGTTTACTACTTGTCAGGGAACATGTGACAGTGTCTGGGGATAGTTTTGATTGTCACAACTGGGAGATACTAGAGGCATCTAGTGAGTAGAGGACAAGGATGCAGCTAAACATCTTACAACGCGCAGGGCAGTCCCCAGCAACAAAAAATTATCTGGCCTAACACGTCAATAGTGTCAAGGTTGAGAAACCCTGAACAGGGCAAAGGGAAGAACACGAGCAAAGACCAGTCATGGAAACTCAAGCAGAGAAAACTACAGGGGACATCATTCGGGGCTCCAGAGACCACGGTGAGGAGTTTCAGCTTCACCCTAAGAATGAGGGGGAAACAACAAGATCCTACTGCCTAGCACAGAGGGACTATGTGGATATCCTGTGATAAACCAAGATGGAAAATAGTAAAAAAGAATGTATACACATGTGTGTAACTGAGCCACTCTTCTGTACAGAAGGGATCAGCACAATGTAAACCAACTATACTTCAATTAAACATTTTTTTGAAAAAAATGAAGGGGAAAACAAACGAAGGCTTTCAAGAAAAGGAAGAACCAGGGAGTGAAGACAGTGGTGATGACAAGGTCAGACATGATTTTTAAAAGGTTACTAACTGCAGTATGACAGATAGATTGGAAGGAAATGAAACTGGCTATGCGTGATTGAGCTAGGTAGCTAACTAATGTAACTTCTTAGAAACTCTAAAGGGTGGGGAAACAGAAGGCACTAGTGGTGAGGATGTAGAAGTAGCTGGAAAACTTCCTTCTATACATGTTCAGTATGAAAAGGGGAGAAAGAAAGAATGTCCTGTGCCGCATGCACAGTCGTTCCTACAACGTGTGGGTTTGTGTGGTAGTTCTGTATGTTCTTCAGAATTCTCTCAAGGTGGCACAGCAGTCTCTACGAAAGGATGAAATGTCATCTTCATATTTCAAAAAAGGGACAAGAATATTCTTTCTTTCTTTTTGAATGTGACATAATGTGATTTAAAAACCACTTTATAAGTAAGAATTCAGGCAACAAAAAACTGGAGTAAATAAAATTTAATTTACAAAACATAATCTATATTTCTAATCAGAAGGGTAGGAAGTAATAAAATCAATGGTTGACTCTACTGAGTATATTCTCAAGAAGATGTTTTTCCTCAATTGCTATATTAATACCTAAGTAGAAAATTTTAATAACTGTTTTATCATAGAACATACCATACACAGAAAAGAGTAAACAATATACAATGAATGGTCCAAAGAAAAATAAAATTATTATTCATGAACTCACTATCAAGTGGCAATTTTTCAATAGCAAAATTTTTCATAAAGTTTTTTTTTAATAAAAGGTTTTAGGATAAATATTTGTATTAAACTACATAAAGAGCACTTCAATTTGACACTTTTTAAACACAATTTAACACTTACCCACTAACCCACCAGCACAGGACATTTATGCTATTAAATGAAAAGAAAACCTCTTACTCACAAACACTGAACTAAAAAAAAAAAATCATATATTGAAAAAAAGGGGCTCATTTACTATCTGGCAGGATTCACATTCAAGTTGACATTAATTTGATTAACCAAACAATCCTTTCCATACCGTTTTATCAAAGTAAATTCCAAAAATTTGTGACACTGTCATTTAAAGCATATGTTAAAACTGTTGTTACTCATTTAGACATACAAATAAGCTTCGGACAGCCTTTTAAAACGGCCTAATTTTTCTCTAATGAAGTAATAGATTCATAACACATATTTTGATATCTTATCAAGCCTTACTTAATGAAATATTAATATTTTATGTAAGAGTATATACAAATGAAATACAACTGTGTATCTGGCATCCAATTTTGGCTGAAAGTCATAGCATTGTCCCAAAGCACAGTTAAACTCTTAACGATATACACATGTCTTGTACTAAAGAGAATTTCATATTTCTTTGGAGAGGCAAGTCTCAAACTGCAAAGCTTCTTTTAAATCAAGAATTATATGACTTGATACATGTTTGGCTCAGAATTAAACAAGGATAATCTGAGCTTTATCATTTCCTACTGTAAGAGGTTTATCTTCAAGTTAACTAATAATGGGGCAAAAGATTTTTCCTACTCAAAAAATAAAGAGCTACCACAAAAATTCTATACCAATAATTCTTTTTTATACCTCTCCTCTCATTCAAACCATGATGATATTATTAGTCCTTAAAGAATTACTCACCCAATGAAAGCCACCATCTGCTCCACTATGTGTTTGCTGAATGTTACGATAACGAAGATTTTCTGTAAAGAAAATGGCAGTTAAAATAAATATTTCTCTTATCATCAAAAAAAACCAATATAAACTCACAATTCTGATAACAGTCTAAAAAGGTAACCATGCTGCTGCTAACTGCAATTTAAAAGGCTCTTAAATGCGACCTACTTTGTATTTTAAACATGTTTTTCCTTAAGCACAGTTCTCATCTTGCCAGGATACATGACCATGTCTGAGGGAAAAATATGAGTCATGAAACCCAAGGCTGGGTGCATGATCCACATGTTCTATGTGTTTTAGAATGGTGTATACAACTGAAGTCATGGGTTCCCATATGGCCTCCATCACTGAAATTAAAGTTGATCAGTTTGATGAGAGGTGTCTGGGCTAAATCTAATCCAGAGGATCTTCCATATCCTTTATGGAAAGTTTTTACAAAAAAACTTGAATAGACAAAGCAATCTTGAGAAAGAATACAAAGCTAGAGAAATCAAGCTCCCTGACTTCAGACTACACTGCAAAGAAACAGTAATCAAGACGGTATGGTACTGCGACAAAAACAAAAATACAGATCAGTGGAAGAGGACAGAAAGACCAGAGATTAACCTCACACACCGAGGTCACCTTGTCCTTAAGAAAGAAGCAAGAATATACAATGGAGAACAAAGTTTCTTCAATAAACGGTGCTGGGAAGACTGGACAGCTACAGGTAAAAGGATGAAATTAGAACACTTCCTAACACCATACAAAAAATAAACTAAAAGTGGATTAAAGATCTAAATGTAAGGCCAGATACTAAAACTCTTAGAGGAAAACAGGCAGAACACTCTGACATAAATGGCAGCAAGGTCCTTCTTGACCTCCTAGGGTAATGAAAACAAAATTAAACAAATGGGACCTAATTAAACTTAAAAAGCTCTTGCACAGCAAAGGAAACCATAAACAAGATGAAAAGACAACTCTCAGAATGGGAGAAAATATTTGCAAAGGAAGCAACTGACAAAGGATTAATCTCCAAAATATACAAGCTCATGCAGCCCAATATAAAAAACACAAACAACCCAATAAAAAAAATGGGCGGGAGACCTAAACAAACATTTCTCCAAAGAAGACATACAGATGACCAACAAACATCTGAAAAGACGCTCAACACTGCTCATTATTAGAGAAATGCAAATCAAACTACAATGAGGTATCACTTCACACTTGTCAGAATGGCCACCTTCAGAAAAAATCTACAAACAAATGCTGGAGAGGATGTAGAGAAAAGGGAACCCTCTTGCACTATTGGTGGAAAAGTAAATTAATTCAATCACTATGGAGAACAGTATAGAGGTTTCTTAAAAAACTAAAAATAAAACTACCAAATGACCCAGTAATCCCACTACAGGGCATATAAACTGAGAAAACCATAATTCAAAGAGACACATGTACCCCAATGCTCACTGCAGCACTATTTACAATAGCCAGGACATGGAAGCAACCTGAATAAAGAGGATGTGGTACATTTATACAATGGATTATTATTCAGCCAACAAATAGAGTATACTAATGCACATCCTCGGTATCTAGAAAAATGGTGCTGACCCCATGGACCGCAGCACACCAGGCCTCCCTGTCCATCACCAACTCCTGGAGTCCACCCAAACCCATGTTCACTGTGTCGGTGATGCCATTCAACCATCTCATCCTCTGTCGTCCCCTTCTCCTCCTGCCCTCAATCTTTCCCAGCATCAGGGTCTTTTCAAATGAATCAGCTCTCCATCAGATTCTGGGTAATTTTCTGTTTGGTGTTACTGAGGCATTCTTCATTGATTAAGATACTGATACCTTACTTAACTCATAAAGAAAGATGCCTTTAGCCTTACAGGTAGCAAATATTTTCAACTCAGCAAATATTACAAAAAGTAATTACTATGGATAATGTAAGCATTAATAAGACTTTTATGCAACACAAAGATGGGAAGAATACTTCTTTAATATGCTGAAGAAATTTACAAATTTTCTGATATAGAGTAGAAAGATGATTAAGTACAAAAAATAATACGTATGAGGATAAACTATAAAGGCCTCAGCAGGAAAAACAATGCATTACAGAAGTTCACAGAAAGAAAGAAAAGGTCACATAAGTACAACTAATTTGAGATTCTAGAAAATGATATTAAAACTTAGCTTTAAAGGACTTATAATAATTCTCTGAATTGTTGTTGTTGAGGTTTAGTTGCTAAGTGATGTCTGACTCTTTTGCTACCCCATGAACTGTAGCCCGCCAGGCTCCTCTGTCCATGGGATTTCCCAGGTGGGACCACTAGAGTAGGTTGCCATTTCCTTCTCCAGGGGATCTTCCTGGGCCAGAGATCAAACCCGCATCTCCCGCATTGGTAGGTGGATTCTCTACCACTGAGTCACCACGGAAGTCCAATTCTCTGAATAAATGTGGGTAATTCTAAATTCTTCTAATTCCTAAAAACTAACTCCATTGCTTTGTTACTGTGTATTAAATAATAACTATAGCCTATATAACTAAATGGGAGGGAAGTGAAATAAAAATAAATAACATCATGTTAGCCATCCACTGAGCATCTCAGGAAGGTGGTTAATTCAGACTAAAGCTTATTATTTCAGGTAGAAGATTAATCAGGCAATGATATTTTCTTAATCAATGTCTTAGGGTTAACAAAGACACTGACAGCTGCACAGCTGGATATGTGAGAAAGAAATAAGACTAGAAAAATAAGTTCATAGTCCTCTTTGGTATTTGATTAGGTATCTATCGGGCTTCCCTGCTGGCTCAGCTGGTAAAGAATCCTCCTGCAATGTAGGAGACCTGGGTTTGATCCCTGGGTTTGGAAGATCCCCTTGAGAAGAGAACAGCTACTCACTCCAGTATTCTGGCCTGGAGAATTCCATGAAATGTATAGTCCAGGGGTCGCAAAAAGTCAGACACAATTGAGCAACTTTCACTTCACTTAGGTATCTATTAATGTGAAAAAGATATTTCTTATCTTATGAAAAAAGTAAGTACGTATAGACATCCAACAGTTACAAGATGGATGGTGATTTATAAACAATCCTATACAAATGGTGTATGAAGATTATAAGCTAATTAGACAATTACTGTAGATCATTTAGTGAGAAAAACACTAATATATGGGACTCTTCTAAGTATCCATACTAAAAGCCAGTTACTTAGAGCTATAGATCTTTTACTAAAAAACAGAGCTAATGATTTGCTCTCAGTGATTACACCACGTGTTTTCCCTACCATCATTTCCTAACATTCAAAATAAGCCAATGCCAGGATAATTGCACAATTTCATTTCTTGAAAACAAAACAAAGACTTTCTTTTTATATATAACAGTTTGAAAATTCACTGTGCTGGGCAAGACACTTAAGAACATATGTCTCAGAATCACATTCATGCTTGAGGTCTGAATGAGGATTCTACCAAATAAAAAAAAAAGGCACAGATCCCCAAAGAGCCCACTCAACCATAGGTACAAAGAAAATAAGGATAGAGTAGAAAAGCAAAAAAAAGATATGAGTGTAGGGAACTAATGGCACCAACAGAACAAAGAAGAAACTATACATCTGCAAAAGAAGATTCCTCCAGATTTTGGAAAGAAGAATCATAGGCTGAATCATATATTAAATATTTACTGAGTGCTAACTACATGCCAGATGCTATTCTAGGCACTAGAATACCTTGGAGAGCCAAGAAACAAAAAACTGTCCTCACAGAGCTTATATTTCAGTATGTGTGCGTGTGGTGGTAGGGAGAAAGTTGAGAGGCAATAAATAATACACATGCTAAGTAAATTACATGGTACATGAAATATTATATGAGCATGTTGACTTCTTCATCATTTAGGAGAACGGAAATATTTCTAAGGTACTGTATACAGGTACAAGAATTGAACGTGTCCAGTAGAAAGAGAAATCCTTAATTAACATTATCAGGTGGGTTGATTTCTTTTAGGGGATGTTTAACAGATAGCAAGATATAAATAAAAGTAACAATATATATCAAGGGAAGTTGTCTAGTTTAAACTGAGGAAAAAAGAGAAGAGGACCAGAAGAGTTTACTATCAGATTACAGAAAAGTCTGTGTGTAGTGTGTCTGCCCTATTGTTTTAGAAAGACTTGTAATGTTTATATTACTCACTAACACTGCTTACCCAAGGAATGAGAAAAGTTTGTGGCCCTGAGCTACATCTGGATGCACATCAAGGGACATGCCTTTAGAAAGTATGTCTGTCTGATACAACGGAATACAACAAACGTATCCTGTGGTCTCAGTTTAGTGAAGGAACTCAGACTTTTTTCCTTTCAGAAACACAGATGGGATTTTAGCATTCTTTCTTTGCTTCCTCATAGATACAGGGAATGAATGAACTTTGACTTTAGAGTTTGGTTTGAATTCTAAGCCCTCCCATCTATGAAATGTGGATAATAACCACATCACAGGATTGTTCTGAGATAACCAATGCAAACTGCTTGGCATAGGTCCTGACAAATAACAGGCCTTAAACATTTCAGTTTTTGTGATCATATAAATAAATTACAGTTAAGGCAAAGCAAAAGAATGGAAAGAACAACGAAGTTGAAGCCGAAAGACTCAGGTTCAATTCCAGCAGTTACTCTTTTAGGCAACCATTACCTACTTCCTTCTCTAAGTTTGATAATTACAAAATGGGAGTAGTAATTTCTCTATCCCAGGATTGTAAGTATTAAATCAGATGGCATACATTAAGTACTTTTGTGAAGCACTATATTAAAAAATTAAGCAATATTATCATAACTTGAAAAAAACTGAGAATGTTAAACACTCTATAGGGTACTTTTAGCATAATATATTTTACTGTATTTTATAGAAAGTTAGTATAATTCATAAAGCAGAATATATAAAGTTTATGGATTCCTAGAGAAGATGCTATTATAAAGGGAATGAAAAGAATCTGCTATCATTCCTTAAGTATTAACACTCTCAAAGGACTTCAAAAAGCTAAATGATTTTATTATTAGAAAAATCCTATTATAGTATTTTAAATCTTTACCAAATAACTAGCATTACAGTATTTAAAAACCTATCATCTTGAACAACACACTTACTTAAGTAGGAGAAACTACACTCCTTGAAGGAGGAAAAATAAAGTCTTGAAATTTTAAGTGATTATCATGGCAGGATTAGAAGACAAACACCAAAATCTAGTATTAGAAAATGGGCAGGCAGAAGCAGCTCAAGTTTTCCTTTTTTTAAAAGAAAAAAAAAAAAAAATAATACTTTATTTATCTATTTTGCTGCCTCAGGTCTTAGCTGTGGCAGATGGGATCTTCATCATGGTGCACAAACTCTCTAGTTGCAGGTTTGTGGGCTTACTTGCCCCCCAACCAGGGATTGAACCTGCTCCCCCTGCATGGCCAGGTGGATTCTTAACCATTGGACCACTAGTGAAGTCCCTCAAGTCTTCCTTTTTATTCTTCTCTTTTAAGAACTGGAGGTAGAGAGGTGGTGAGTAGAAACTTGGGGGATACAAGTCCTTTCAATTATTATGGAATCTGATCATGGCTGAAGACATTACTCACTGTTTTTGCCTTTCCCCTGGTGAATGCTTCCTTGCAAGCCTCATTAATTAAGACATTCTTTTCAATGTCTAACTCTATTTTATTCCAGTAGGATTTGCCTTTTATACTACTCCTATCAATTCATATCAAAGTCTTAGAAGCATATATTCATTTCCTCTCATTTAAGTCCTTGGTCTCTTTTCTCTGCTCTTGTACACACACACACCCACACCGCCCCCCACCCCACACACCCCCACACCCTTATCCTAAAGATTACGTTAAGAGTGGCTTTGAGACTAGCAGATTCTCACTTCTCTAACCAAAACCCACATCTCTTCGCCTCCTCAGGGCCCACTTTCTTCTCCATGCTCCACACTAACACCTGGCTGCTATTTTGTAAAGGATAATAGTGCGTTGAGAGGAAGTGTTATATATAGAATATGTGAAAGAAAAGTAGAATTAATGAAAGAGAATACTTCCTCAGCTCAAGAACAGTTTTTGTTTGGTAAAAGTCTTAGATTAAAAGTTTCAGAAGGCAAAAGTGAAATAGAGAGAGAGAGAAAGGAAGGGACAGAGGAAGAAAGAAGGAAAGAAAGGAAACAAGGAGGAACAAGGGGCGTAATTTTCCAACAGAAGAAGGAAAAACCGCCCTCAGTTCAGTAATCTTTAGTGACGTTCTGGGTCTGAATAGCAACCTAACAAGAAGCAGAACTCAAAATCCGAACAATTTGTCTTGGAAAGAGCAAGGGGAATATGTTTTCAGTGCCTTTTAATGGGTTCATCATCATTGAGCAGGGAGTCAAAGGGTATAATTACCTGGATATGCATTTTAATTATTGCTTTTCCAATCAGGGTTGCACCAAAGAAAGTCCAAAAAGGTACAAGAAAGTGTCCACATGTTATTCCAGCCAGATCAAACAAAGGATTTGGAATCTATTCAAAAGAGAAAAAATAAAATGAAACATCCAATATAATCCAAAAAACAGTTTAATTTTACTACCTATAGGTGTGTGGAATTATTCATTAATCCTTGTCTACCACTTCAAAGAGAGGTACGGATTCCCTGATCAGTGCTAGACTGTCTGGAATTTAATCCCATTCAGTAGATACTTGACCACTGGACAGCAGTGAGGTATAAATGAAGAAAAAGCCTCAAGATTATTTATGTAGTTATTAGGGTCCTAAAATCTTTGGCTTGAAATAAGATTATCTGGAAAGTGCTCACATCTATAGAAAACATTCTTGTAAATTCACAAATACATTTACAGGTGGATGTGCTTTCACTTTTCAACATAAAAAAATTAACTATTTGTATTTTACTTTATGACAGCCCAAGGCCACAGGGCCATGTGATTTATTCTAGGGAAAAATCAAGTGTGGAAACACAAGAGCACAGATACAGATGTTGTGAATACTCAGTCCCAGACAAAGAAGTGATTCACAACAAATACCTTTCCTGAACATTCCCACATTTCAAGAATGCTAAAAGACAATTTCATGCAAAAATGCAAAGAAACCACAAGCTGTTTTTGAGCACTTCATCCATTCTTCTCCCAAAGAAGTACTCTTGTCCTTGTGTCTGTTGGTGGAACCTTTTCTAAGCTAATTAATTTATATAATTTCAAGTTTGTACTTTCAAAGAAAAGCCCAGTTGCTTAAAAGATATTTGTTACATATGTTCTTTTAAAAACAATGCCATAACTAAATCAGAATTCAAGTATTCTTTTGTTAAAAAATACTCAAATTCAATAATACAATTTTTCTTATCCAAATTTAAATGCTTTCTGTAATTTCATGTCTTACAACCATTTAATAATTGTATCACTTCCACATCCTTACAACTGTCATTTCTTTTATTTCCTCATATGACTCTCATAACTCTATGAATTAAAATTTTAATAGATTCCCTTTATTATCAGGCTCTACCTCATACTGAAATGGAAATTAAAGTATACAAGACATGCAAATCAGAGTGGATAAAAATTAGAAGTTGTATGTTGGATACTCTCAGAAGAGAATAATCAATGTTTGTTGTTACAAAGGCATGTTATTTACTTTTTTTCAATTGTTAACCTAATACACAGAAGGGAAGATTAGAATAAAAAGAACTATTATGTAGCTTTGAGACTTTCCCTCAGCTAGCTTTGTTTATCTTAGTTTAAATGTTAACAACAAAATTACTAATTAATAAACTTCTCCTTACCTTACCCTTTACTTACCTTACCTTATATCAAGTATATGTACTTTTAATACTTTAATATATATATTAATTTCCTAGTAAAAAGCTCCTAGAGGGTCAAACTGATCCATTAATTTATGTTAAAAATTGACTATTCCTAGTCAAAAATAAAGAAGATTGGCTAGCATAGAAAGTTGAATTTTAGCAGGGAAGACACAGGTAGAGATGAATGCCAAAGAATAAATATTTTTTGCTTCAATAAATTGAAGGTACTTGTATTTTCCCCAGGAATGATGAAAGCTAACTGTTACTGAATTGTTATGTGCTTTTCTAGGATTTTTACATCAACTCAATTTCCAAAACAATGTTATATGATATGACATCCATTTTATAGATAAGAAAAGTGAGACAGACAGGTCAGCAATGTGTTCAGTATCAGTGGCGGCAAAGCAGGCTCTCAGCCCAAGCAACATGGCTCCCACGCTATTCTCTCAGCTTCTAAACTAAGGACATTATCACCGTTTAGGCCTCTCAGTTTAATCCTATACTGCTGGGCTTCCACAATACCTTTCACTTAGCACCGCCTCCCTCACTAGACTTCTGGATCCTTTAGAAAAGGAAATACAGCTTTCACTTCTTTGTCCAAGCACTCGGTGTTGTTGATACAAAGCTGATGAATAACAGTAAAAAATGGATGGGCACTGTGACAGTTCACATATTATCTTAAATCCTCATGGCGCTGCAAAGAGTCAGACACGACTGAGCGACTGAACTGACAAAATCCTCATATAAGTAATGAGTGTCTCGATGCCCTGTTTTAAAAATTAGAAATGTGAAAGTCGCTTAGTCACTTGGTCGCTGACTCTTTGCGACCCCATGGACTATACAGCCCACGGAATTCTTCAGGTCACAACACTGGAGTGAGTAGCCTTTCCCTTCTCCAGGGGATCTTCCCAACCCAGGGGAAGATCCGCTGGGACTGAGCCCAGGTCTCCCACATTGCAGGTGGATTCTTTACCAGCTGAGCCGCAAGAGAAGCCCAAGAATACTGGAGTGGGTAGCCTCTCCCTTCTCCAGCAGATCTTCCCAACCCAGGAATCGAACTGGGGTCTCCTGCATTACAGGTGGATTCTTTATCAACTGAGTTATCAGGGAAGTCCCAAAATTAGAAAACTAGGGCTCAAAGAGAGTAAACGGACTGAAATTACATAGCTAAGAGGAAAATCTGGTTTAGGAACCTAAGCAAGCCTGACTCCAAAACCAGTTCTCATCTCACTACATCACACTACAACATACCGATACATTGCTCAAATATTTGTCAATATTATGATAAAGAGCTTCTCCAATAAAAAGAGAAGTTAGATGATGAAAATTTCAAGCACTGCCAGGTTTAAAAGGTAGTAACAGAGGCACATGTATATTTTAGAATATCTCTAGAATGTTGATTGGTTGCTGCTGTTCTTCAGTTGCTATCATGCCTGACTCTTCGCAATCCCACAGATGTAGTGTGCCAAGCTCCTTTGTGCTGTCCTCCACTATCTCCTGGAGTTTGCTCAAATTCATGTCCATTGAGTGAGTGAGGCTATCTAACCATCTAATCCTCTGCCGCTCCCTTCTCCTTTTGCCTTCAATCTTTCCCAGCATCAGGGTCTTTTCCAGTGACTTGGCTCTTCGTATCAGGTGGCCAAAGTATTGGAGCTTCAGCAACAGTCCTTCTGATGAATATTCAGGGTTGATTTCCTTTAAATTTTGGCACCAAATGTCTTCCCTTTATGGTTATTTACTTTGCTAGGGTGGGAAAGAGGGTACTCAGATATATTCATATTCTAATACATAGTGGATAAGGAAACTATGTACCAGCAGATAATAATCTTCTGAATATTACTTATAATTGCAACTTTTATTATATTAACTAGATGCATCTAGTTATTCTGGCCAAATCTACCACTGAACTATCAAGAATTTTATACAAACTACCAAAGAAAACTTAGATCAAACTGCTTTATTTGAAATATAACTGTTTCTATTAAATTAGAAAAGGACCAGGATAAACATCAACTCACCAAGTACTGTCAATTTCACAAATTTGCAATTTGAGACATTAAGTTTTTTTTTTTTTAAGTTTTCCTGTGTCAAACAAATAGTTTGACACAAACAGTTTCTTAGTTCACTGTAGCCATAGATGCCCTTAATCTTGCCACAGATGTTTCAACTACCAAGCTAGGTATTACAGTCACTTAAGGAGTTTTATATGAATTTCTCCTTCTAACTATATGCCTGAGGCTTTGGAAAAGGAGTACCTATCTATAACTCTGAAAAGAATGAAGTCACTGTTATTTGCTTAAATGCACTTCACTATATAGTCTTTATGGGAAGGATGGATTTTGTCTCTTTTTTCTTGTTGAATCAAGTCATTTAGGTTTGAAGTCACCATGGCAGGATGACATGCTTACAAGTCAGTAAATAAGATAGAAACCTAACCAACAGAAAACAGCTCATTTGATGAGTAAGATGAATGATTACTAAAATTACATACTCATTAAAAGTGATAACTTTTTAAAAATTCATATATCTTTAAAAACAAATGAATCAAAATATAAATTCATCGCTTAAATATAATTTACTTACTGAAGCACAGGCCAAAATTCCAAAAAATCCAACCTTCTGTACTAGATTTTGAACTGCCAGTTTAGCCCGGGAGGCGAAATCCTGTATAAAAGGAGGATGTCAAAACATTAATGGTCCCCTCAGTTGTCTATTTCATACACAGTATCAATAATGTATATGTGTCAATCCCAAACCCCCAATTCCTCCAAAAGAAGGTTATATATGCATATGTATGGTTGATTCATTTTCCTGAGCAGTAGAACCTAACACAACTGTGTAATTTACTCCAATAAAAATTAACTAAAAAAAAATTAATGAAAAGTAGAAGGAAGAAGGGAAGATGGCTCTTTACAGTTTATAATATTAAATGTCTAATAATCTGAAAGCAGTGATTCATTTAATAAAATGATATTAAAAAATTACAGCAGGTTACACTGAAAAACATGTGAATAAAATCTTGATAAAATATTAACTACACAACCTTAAAGATAAACTTATAATACATTTCAGGAATAAGCTAAAACACTGTTACTGCATTTTTTTGGTTCTCTTTGGATTATCTAGAGATGAACAAAATGTTATAAACCAACCATAAACCAACCCATATTTTTGGAAATGCTAGTTTACCACTTATCTCTTTCTTGTTCCTTTAATAATTCACAAGACTTACTCCCTGATTAATATCAGGGTAGGAAATAAAAGAATTTTCCAAGACAGAAAATGAAGACACCCCTACTGATCACTAGCCAGAAGATGGAAAAAAAGTTATGTGGTCGTAACTTCGCATTCATTACCCCCAAAACAAATAACGTCCTACACTGCAAAGTTTGTGCTAGAAATAAAAATGGTTTTCACAAACATTTTACTGAAAAGGCTCAAGCCTTTCAGTAATCCTGGGGTGCAAGTAGAGCAGATTCTTCAGACTCTAAAATCAGTGCTCTTTTTATTTCACCATGTCATCTCCCAGACTGAAACATGCATTTGGCTGGCTGGTTTATTCCACACTCTTCTTCTAGCATGTGCATGCTAAAATTATATTTATTTATTTTTTCTCAATAATCTTATGGAATATTCATAATATAAATGATAGAATAGGATAGGAATAGGGTTTAAAGCATTTGTAGATTCCGACTTAAAAAAACAAACACACCAAAACCACTTTAACCCAAAATATTATGTTGAACAGTTCTATCAAATGACTACAACAGTGAATACTGAAATTAAAAAAAAAAAGACCTTCCTCCTACTTACTTATTGAGGGTGGTGAGAAAGTCAAAGCAATTAAAGCAATAATATATATTTTTAAAGATGTTAGCAATTAATACAAATACTTTCAAGTTCAAACATACAGGCTCTCAAAGTTAATCATTTAATTCTACAATGCAATTTTGTAATTTTACAACTTATTTTCAAAGACAGAATTTTTCTTTTCAGATTAGGCTTACTATTTCAGCAAATAAATTGTTTCAGATTTAATATTTTTAAACAACTGAATTACCACAGCAAAAAGTTCTTTGCATTTCTTAAAAAATTTCTAACTGAAGGTTTAATTTTTTCTTAAATTAACATTTATTGCATTAAGTGTGAAATACTGATTTTGATTTAAAAACTGTTTAGGGACATATAATGAAATCAGTTTTCCTATTAACATTAAAAACAAGTTACACTTCCATTTGTTTTGAATAACTTACATAATTCACAAATTACTAAATTTGTAATTCATAAAAGCACTAAACTGGCCATAATTAATAGTAATGTTTTGAGTTTTAAATATACCAAACAATACTATTAGATTATAAATTAGTTATAAAATTTTAATTACTATAGCCCAAGTGTTAAAAATATAAATTCAGGAAAATGTCTTTCTTTACAACTCTTGATATCATCATAGCAAATCTACTTTAGTGAAAGATGGTATTCACCTGTGAAGAAAGAGTAAAACAAAAAAAACAAAAACTATACAAATTTTATTTTAAAAACTACAAATGTTTTTATAAACCTATCTTCCAAGTCAGATTAATATAGGAACATTTTTCTACCACAGAATTTATGCAATCCTCAATATACAAAGTTACAAAAAATTCATTTTTTGCGTAAAGTGGTGTAGACAAGATCAACAAAGCATTGAATTTGAAAGGTTTGCTGTCCTGTTTCCCTTTATGTTAATTTCAAGGCTTTAGAATTTTGCATTCATTTAAAGCAAGTGACTATGATAGTGCCATTATTTTAAACTTATGTTATTTTTCTGCTATAGAGATACACATATACACACTTAAATTAGAAAACAGGTATGACTATATTAGTTGGTTACATAGAGGAGAAAATATTTAACATTATGCAGATCAGCTAACACACAAAATAATACAAATATTTAAGCCTTCATAAGTTCAAGTAATCATGTTTTAAAAAACATCCTGGAAAAAAAAAAAAATCCTGAAAGTAAGGAGCTATTTTATCCCTTGACAGCATCTCTTTACTCATCAGAAATTAGACAAAAACAAAGGAAAAGAGACTCCCTGTCCTTTTGGATGCCCGGGAGCTCATCATCAGTTACCCTTAAGAGCACTTCAAGAATCTTTATTTGAAGGAAAAGGGTCACTCTGCCCAAATCAGTGAAATAGAAAGCTCCCTTTACTCTCTCTCTTTCATCTTTTTCAAATTAACTTTTAGCTGGCATGTCTCACAATGAAAATAAGTTAAGTGCCTTTTTAACAGGGAGCTTTATTTTTTAAGAAGTCTGAAAGTCATCTACTGAAAACAGATTTCATAAATCTTATTATGTGTTACACACACACACACACACACACACACACACACACACACAGAATGACCATGCTACTTTCAGTTCCTATTAATTTATTTTCCACGTCTTTCACAATATTCTCGGAATTAAAATTACATTTATATATTAAATAACCCATAAAATTTTATTTAAATTAAACCAGTAAGTCTGCACAGTTACTTTCATTACAAGAAACCAACAGCAGGAGCATACAGCTCAAGGCAGAATTTTGTTTTTCCTCGCCAGAGTAGTGAAAACAAACTCAAGGAAGCATTATACTAGTATCTATACCAAATCTGAAATATTTTACAATGGCAAATTAACTCATGTTTAGATTTCATAAACATAACTATATTTTGTTGCTTTTATTTTAAACTTATTTCACTTTTAAAGTCATATTCAAAACTTACTGGTATGGCTTTGAAGGCTTTGTTAACACATTTATTAAAAACATTTTAAAACTGTCTAAAATGTCCTACACATTAAATGCGGTTTTATGCTTTTGTTCGCTGCTCTGCAGTTTTAGAAGTTTTTATTTTTAAACAACTTCAATACTTTATTATTTGCATAATCTGATAGCTTTGTAATGATGTAAAAGTAACATTTTCTACACATTAAAATATTTCTATTTGTGTTCTCTTTTAAAGAGAGAGAAATGTACTGTAGATAAAATATTATAATATGAACTCAACTGACACACACACACTCAGCAAAAAACCCTCTTTCACTAACGTGTTCTTTTAAAAGAACAATTTCAAACAAAATTTGCTATTTGGTTTAGGCCAATAGATAAACTAGCCAAGAAAAAATGTGTACCATAATAAACAACAATCATTTAAAGGAAAAGTTTAACAAATCATTATGTTAGGTTTTCAACATTAAAGTTAAATATCAAAGGAAATTAATACTTCATTTTAATCTTTTTTCTTGTGTTTGTGGGAACAGTGTAGCAAGTTCAATTTGATTACTTCCTCAACTGTCTTTCTTCATAAAAAAAAAAAAAACCTGTATAACTAAAACCAAATTCCTTTTAACAGTTTCATTTCTCTGGATTCACATTTCACAACATTTTATGTATTTCACAATTTTAGTGCCCAAGAGCTCAGTTTCATCCTCTAGCTCTACCTAAATAAGTAGTATGCATTCACAGTTAGCAATCATAGATCACTTTCTACTTTTTAGAAGTAAATAAACAAAATACAAGTAAATAAAATTACCTTTCCACTCTCACTGACAGTGATTATCATACTTCTAAAAGTAAGAACGAGAGACACTAGGAACATTTTCCCACTGATTATAGAAGACAAGACAAAGAGAAGTTACAATAAGTACTTAACTACTGAGATTTCAAGGATTAATAAAGAAAAGCAGACAATGTTTTCCAGTATGAATATTTCTGTACTATTTTTGTTTCATAATTTTTCCTAGGAAATATTTATGATGAAGGTAAGAGAAATTTATATAGCTAATTATAATTAGATTGCAAAATATTAACTTTTGAAGAGGTTAACTTAGATTTAAATATTTGCAATAATATTTATCTTCAGGTGGTAACAGTAAACCTTTTCACTCTCATGATACGAGATCACATTAAATTCTAAGATTTCCTTAAAAGCAACAGAAAATCCCTAACATGTTAAATGAATACAATATTACTAGAGATAAATATGTATTTGGTTAACAGCTTATGTTAGTTTGAGATGATCTATCACCATCAATGTGAGGTAACTGGTCAGCAGTTTTATAAATCAATGGCTTTTTAATATATTATATGTTAAAACTTCTGCTGAGTTAATGCTCTTCTTGGGTGTGACACTGAATTGGCTCCACAGTTCATATTAAAATTCACAGAGCAACTGCTTATTGTCTAATAATTTCTTGTTATAAGAGGAATTTGTGTTAAAATAAACTGCATTTGTGAAGTTCTTTTGGCATCTAAAAATGACTTGCTAATTTCTGTGTTCTATTCAAATATATTGTATCATGTTATTATTCTGTATTAACCAGAAATGGAGTTAAGACAGTAATAATGACTTAATATTGTAAGTTGTTTCAGCATCATGGATAATCATTCTGAAATATTAACTTGTTAAGATACTAATAACCATGTAATCAAGTATTTCCTACAATGAAATAATATTACATGTGGTAACATAATTAATGGGTATAATTAATTATCATCATCACAGAAATTAGAATGAAACACAACTCATAATTTTAGAATCTTTCTCCTCTTAAAAAAAAGAATAAAATGTTTGGTAACTGCAATTTCCTGTTATCAGGACTCTTTCTGAGCTCTTTCACATACAGATATGAATCATTCATTTATTAAATGTAAAGTGAACATTTCATTTCAGTGGTGACACCCTCAACAATATTATTAATGTAACTGATATGATTAAATATTGCATATTTGAATAGGTAGGTCTCCTTTAAATGAAGGATAATTTCAAAGGAGTCACATATTACCTACTTTGTTTTTGAATTGTAATGGACTCACACAAACTAGCAATATGAAGATTGTTAGGAAATAAACTCTAGAATTACAAGAAGTAGGGGAATTAACTTGATGAAATAAAGTGATTGCAATAGTGGAAACTAATTAATAATTTTAAATTCAGTACCTATAGGATGCTGGATTATAAAATTCAACACATTTTCCCCAAAAAAGTGATCAGAAAAGAACGGTTCAACTACTTTCAAAAATGAAAGTTCCAATATCCAATTTTTAAAAAAAAAGATTTATTTACTTTTTAAAATTTTTGGTTGTCCTGAGTCTCCATTGCTGCACACAGGCTTTCTCCAGCTGCGGAGAGCAGGGCCTTCTCTTGTTTTGAAGCAGAGGCACTAGGTGTGTGGGCTTCAGTAGTTGGGGCTCATGGGCTCTCCAGTGCGGGCTCAGTAGGCACATGGGCTTAGTTGCTCCGTGGCATGTGGCATCCTCCCAGATCAGGGATCGAACCCATGTCCCTGCACTGGCAGGCAGATTCTTAACCACTAGACCACTGGGGAAGCCCTCAATATCCAACTTATAGATTTTACATTATTAAGCCAGAGATGACAATGAGAATTTCTGTTTAAATTGGAAATTAGGGTAAAATTCTATAATCATGCAAACAGAATGTATCACATAAACACATTTCAAAAATGCAAAGAAACTTCATTCTAAAAATAATTTATGGAGATTTAGAAGTTTTAACAGGAGATTAGACAATAGGAGTTCTCATTCAAGATACCAACATAGAAGGCTCCTGAACTCATCTCCTCCCATGAACACACTGAACTGAACTCACAACTCCCATCTTCTTCTGGTAGAGTGAAAGGGTTGGCTCCCCACAAGCCCACATCTGATGCTCTAAGTTTTAAGAATTCCACCTGATGGACGGGCCCCGCCAACATCTAGCTTTGAAAGTCAACAGGCTTTGTGTCCATGAGACCCACAAGGTTATAGTGAACTAAGAGATACCAAAGTAAAAAAGCAGTATTTATATACCTAAATGGAGAAATAGACACCAACACAATAAGAGAAGGTGACTCTAATACTCCACTTTTACCAATGGATAGAGCATCCAAACTGAAAACCAGTAAGCAAACATTGGAATTAAATGACATGTAAGATGAGCTGGACTTAATGGACATATTTACAGAATAGTCCATTCCAAAGCAGCAGAACATACATTCCTCTTCAGCACACATGGAACACTATCCAGGATAGATCATATATTAGAACACAAGGTAAGCAGTAATAAATCTAAGAAGACTGAAATCATACCAGTATTCTCCTCTGGCCTCAATGGTATTGGAAGGAAAAATCAATCTCAAGAAGAAAACTGGAAAATTCACAAACATGTGAAGATTTAACCACGTGCTACTGAACACTCAGTGGGTCAGGGTACTTAAAAGTGAAATAAAAATATTGTCTTGACACAAAAAATTGGAAACACAAAATTTATGGGATGCAGCAAAAGCAATTTCAAGACAAAAACTGACAGTGATAAATTAATACATTAAGAAATAAGATCTCAAACATCTAACTTTATACCTGAAGGAATGAGAGCACATAGAACAAAGTTCAAAGTTAGAAGGGAGGAAATAAAGTCACAGTGGGAGGAAATAAAATACACTAGAAAAACAACAGAAAACTCAATGAAACTACAAGATTTTTTGAAAAGATAATAAATTGGACAAAAGTTTCATTAGATTCACCAAGAAAAAAAAGAGAGGACTTATAGACATAAAAGAAAAAATGAAAAGAGGAGACACAGCTGATACCACATAAATACTAAGGATCATGAGACTACTATGAACAATGACATGCTGAAAAACTGAACAATCTAGAGAAATGGATAAATTTCTAGAAACCTACAACTGACCAACACTGAATCATGAGGAAATAGAAAACGTGAACAGACTAATTACTAGTAAGGAGATTGAATTAGTAATCAAAAACCTCACAACAAAGTAAAGTCCAGCACCAGATGGTTTCACTGGTGAATTCTATCAAATATTTAAAGAACTAACACCAATCTTCTCAAATGCTTCCAAAAAACTGAAAAGGAGGAATCACTTCCAACTCCATTTCAAGAGACCAGCATTACCCCCAAATCAAAACCAGACAAGGACACTACAAATATAGAAAATTATAGGCCAATATCCCTGATGAACATAGATACAAAAATCCTTTAAAAATAGCAAACTGAATTCAACAACACATTAGAAGGGTTATTCACCATGATCAAATGGGATTTAGATGGCTTCCCTGGTGGCTCAGTGGCAAAGAATCTGCCTGCTAATGCAGGAGACACGGGTTCGATCCCTAGTCAAAAGACCCCCTAGAGAAGCAAATGGCAACCCACTCCAGTATCTTTGTCTGAGAAATTCCACGGACAGAGGAGCCTGGAGGGCCACAGTTCATGGGGTTGCAAAAGAGTAGGACACGACTTAGTGACTAAACAACATCTGCAAATTGTGATGTACCACATGATCATCTCACAGCTGCAGAAAAGCATTTGACTAAATCCAACATCCATTCATCATACAAATTCTCAAAAAGGGGGTAGAGAAGGAATCTAGTATGGCAAGGCGTAAGCTAATATAGTCTTGTGAAAAACTGAAAGCTTTTCCTCTAAATTCAGGAACAAGACAGGATGTCCACTCTCACCATTTTTATTCAAATGGAAAATGAAAAAGTAAAGCCGTATCTGTTTGCAGATGATATATTATATATAGAAAACCCTAAATACTTCAGCAAAAAACTGTTAGAACTAATCAACTAATTCAATCAAGTTGGAGGATAAAAAAAAAAGTCAATATACAAACATCTATTGTGGGGACTTCCGTGGTGGCTCAGTGGTAAAGAATCTGTCTGCCAATGCAGGAGACACAGGTTTGATTCCTGATCTGGGAAGATCCCACCTGCCGTGGAGCAACTAAGCCAAGTGCCACAAATACTGAGTCTGTGCTCTAGACCCTGCGAGCCGCAGCTGCTGGGCCCACGGTACTGCAACTCCTGCCTGTGCTCTGCAACAAGGGAAGCCCCCGCAATGAGAAGCCTGAGCACTGCAACTAGAGAACAGGTCCCACTCATGACAACTAGAGGAAAGAGAATAGCCCGGGCAGCAACAAAGACCCAGCACGGCCAAAGATAGACAGATAAATAAATCTAGTGTGCTTCTATACACCAATAGTGAACTATCAGAAAAAGAAATTAAGAAAATATATGCATTTACAGTTATACCAAAAAAGAATTAAAAACCTAGGAATATATTTAACCAAGGAAGTGGAAAACTTGCATACTGAGGAAAGAAATTAGAAAGATATGATACACTCAAGGATTGGAAAAATATTGTTAAAATGTCTAACCACTCAAAGCAATCGACAGAATAAATGAAATCCCAAACAAAATTCCAAAAGCATTTTTCACAGAAACAGAAACAATCTTCAAATTTGTATGGAATGACAGAAGATCCAGAATAGCCAAAGCAATCTTGGCAACGATGAACAAAGCTGGAGCCATCATGTTTTCTGATTCCTAACTGTATTACAAAGCATGTGATATTGGCTTAAAAACTGACACATAGATCAATAGAAAAGAAGAGAGCCCAGAAATAAACCCTCAAATATATGATCAATTATTTATGACAAAGGAGCCAAGCATATACAATGGGGAAAGAACAGTTTCTTCAATAAATGGAATTGGAAAAAAAAAGATAGCCACGCACAAAAGAATCAAACTGGACCCCTATCTTACATCACACACAAAAATCAATTCAAAATGGATTAAACAGTAGACCAGATGATTTGAAACCATAAAACTCTTCCTAGAAGTAAACATAGAGGGTAAGCCCCCTGATTTTGGTCTTAGCAAAGATTTTTTTTCTTCTTTCATCAGCAACAAGAAAAGTCAACCTACCAACTGGGAGAAAATATCTGCAAACTATGTACCTAACAAGGAGTTAATATCCAAAACATATAAGGAACTCATACAATTCGACAGAAAAGAAAATCTAATTAAAAAATAGGTAGAGGATACGAACATATATTTTTCCAAAAAGAGACACATATGGCCCATAGGTACAGGAAAAGTTGTACCACATCACTAATCACCAGGGAAATCAAAGCCATAATGAGATAACATCTCACAACAGTTAGAATGGCTATCATAAAAGAGACAAGAGATAATGTGTTGGCAAAGATGTGGAGAAAAAGATGGTGACTGTTGGTACGAATGTAAATTGGTACAACCAGTATGAAAAGTGAAAGTGAAAGTGAAGTCATAAAGTTGGTCCGACTCTTCATGACCCCATGCACTGTAGCCTACAAGGCTCCTCTGTCCGTGGGATTTTCCTGGCAAGAATAATGGAGTGGGTTGCCATTTCCTTCTCCAGGAGATCTTCCCCACCCAGGGATTGAAGCTGGGTCTCCCACATTGTAGGCAGACACTATGGTCTGAGCCACCAACCAGGTTGGAGGTAACAAAAAAAATTAAAATTAAAACTACCATATGATACAACAATTTCATTTCTGGGTTTTGATCCAAAAGAAATGAAATCACTATCTTGAAAAAAATATCTGCAACCCCCCGCACCGCCCCCAGTTTATGGCAGCATTATTACAATAGCCAAGACAAGGAAACAACCTAGATGCCTTACTGGTGGATGAATGGATAAAGAAAACGAGGGATATGATAGACAGACAGACATACACACTAATATTAGTCATAAAAAAGACAGTACTAAATTATCTCACTTATATGTGCAATCTAAATAAAGATCCTGACATCGCAGATACAGGAAACCAGGCTGGAGATTGCCAGACACAGAATAATGGAGGGTGGGTGAAATGAGCTTACGTGGTCAAAAGGTACAAACTTCCAGTTAAAAGATAAATTAAGTTCTGGGGATGTAATGTATAGCACGGTGATTCTTGTTAATAGGACTGTACTGTATATTTGAAAGTTATTAAGAGACTAATTCTTAAAAGTTTTTCAAAAGAAAAAACTTTCTGTAACAATATGTGGTAATGGATATTAATAAAACTTACTGTGGTAATAATTTTGCAGCATATACATATATCAGGTCATTATGCTATACACCTAAAACTAACACAGAGTTAGATGTTAATTATATCTCAATTAAAAAAAACAGAAGAATTCAGCAGTTAAAACGAAGGAAAAAGCAAAAAGGAACTAATGGTTCCTTAGATGGTTCTGAAGTGGGGCAAAAATTTGTAAATGATAAATATGAGAAATCTGTGTATTCCAATATGAAATGAATAAACATTTATCTTCTTCATATCCCAGCCAGTAGATGAAATTTTTAGGAAGTTAAAAATAATGGTTATAAAACAGTATTGATTCTCTAACTAGAATAAGCTATTGCTTGCTTCTGTCACTATCTAAAAATGTGATATGGTTTTCTTCTCTCTAACATGTTAAAAGCAAAACTGAACATAAAGGCCATCTTTTCACCTTCAAAAATGGGGGTATTGCATATAAAAATATAAACATAAAAATTTTGTTTTTTTAATCAAAATCTATGAAGTCATGTCTAAAAATGAACACAAAGAAGATCTGTGTATTTTTTGAAACAGTAAGAAACATTTATTTTGGCAACGAGTTAAATTTAGTAAGTACTAAAAACCTGATCCACATAGAAATCTGGAAATTCAGATATTTTTACTATTCATATTCATATGTTTCTGTTATTTAATGAGGTTTTATGAGATGCCATACTGTGAAAACTTAGTGGGTCACAAATAGCATCGTCTTATAATGAACAGAATAAAAATGTGAGATCAATACATGTGGTATAAGTAAACTGCTGTTTAGTCACTAAGTCTGTTTCATTATTTCATTATTTCAGTTACACATACATAGGCTCTAGGTACAATCAATGTCATTTGTAATATGAACATGAACATGAGTTTTGGTAAACTCCGAGAGTTGGTAATGGACAGGAAGTCCTGGCATGCTGCAGTCCATGGGGTCGCAAAGAGTCAGACATGACTGAGTGACTGGACTGAACTGAGCTGAACTGAACAGATGATTCTAATGAATCTGTGGTAATCAGGAGCTTTGATAACACAAACATATTAAGGTTGAATAAATTCAAGCACGAAAAGAGAGGAAAAGCTTTAAATGCTGAGTTTTGGGAAAAATACATATAGTTTTTATTACTCATACAGAATTTTAGAAGACAAAATTAGAATCTTTTTAAAAAGCCAAAATTCTTATTTAAAAGCAATTAAATTCAACCCATTAGTGCTGGTAACTAAATATATATATATTTCTCAAATATATATGAAATATATGCAACATCAAATGACAGAACACCAACTATGTTGTTTAGTTCTATCATTTATATATGTATATATAAATGTACATTATATATATAATTTATAAAATATGCACATATATATACATTTATATATATATATATATACAGAATATGCATGCAGTGTAGTAAAGATGAGGACACTGTTTAACCATTAATTCAACAAAGGTTTAGTACATGCCAAACGCATGGAGCAACAGATACACGGAATTAAACTGATAATCTGGATCCTCACCAAGCTCACAGTCTAATGGAGGAGAAAAACCAAAGAACAGGGTGGCAGGCAAGTTGTAATTTTAAATATGACAGCTGAAGAAGGACTGAGGCGAAAAGGTGATCTCTGATTAAAAACCTAACAGAGGTGAGGGAATCAGCCAGGCTAAGAATGTAGGGGAAGAAAGTTCCAGCAAGGTTTTTTCCCTTGAGAGATAGAGAAATAATCTAGTGTGTATATGGGGTGGTGGGTTGCAATTGGCAGAAATGCGGAAAGAAATGAAGACTTGGGAAGCCTACAATGACTAGGAAAGCATGAAAAACGAAAAAAAAGTGCTTAAACAGAATATACGAACACCAATTCTACGGACTTAATGCAGCAACAAATGATAGAGCACCAATTATGTCATTTCCAAACTTCCATTAGCCACAATTTCTTCATATTTTCTGCAAAATGATGATAAATAATATCTATCACCATGATAATTTAGAGATAAAACTGATTATGGGACAAAACTGTTTACACTGATATTACTATCAAGGGAAAAAACCTGCATGCGTGTGCGCCAAGTCACTTCAGTCATGTCCGACTCTGTATGATTCTATGGACTGTAGCCTGCCAGGTTCCTCTGTCCATGGGATTCTCCAGGTAAGAGTTCGGGAGTGGGGTGCCATTTCCTTCTCCTGAGGAATCTTCCTGACATAGGGATCAAACCTGCGTCTTTTATGTCTCCTGTGCTGGCAGGCAGGTTCTTTACCCTGGCGCTACCTGTGTGTGCTCAGTCGCATCTGACCCTCTGTGGCCCCATGGACTGTAGCCTGCCAAGCTCCTCTGTCCAGCGGGATTCTCCAGGCAAGAATACTGGAGTGCATTGCCATGCCCTCCTTCAGGGGCTCTTTCCAACCCAGGGATCGAACCCAGGTCTACTGCATTGCAGGCGGATTCTTTACCGTCTGAGCCACTAGGGAAGCCCCTGAGAAGTCCCCCAAAACCTGAGACTGGATGAAATAAAATATCTTGTCCAATTGCTTACTCAGAGACCATGTGAGCTCAGTTCAAGCACAACATTAACAAGCAAGGGAATAAGAGGCTTTCAATTAGTTTCTAATTTCAAAAAGAGAAGAGCAACATAGCAATATCAAGGAAGGAAGAGGGCTATAAAACAGGAAGGAGGGAAGGAAGGAAATGCATTAACAACTGAAAATCTATCAAATCTTCCCTGTACAACCAATTGGTTTACCAAATATTCCATGAAAAAAGGGTAATGTTAGATGAGGTTACTATTTCTGAATACCAGTTCTTAAGCAACATATTCTTGTCTCCAGAAAATAAGAGGAAATTTTTTAGTTATTTACACCTGTAATGGTCACCATAGCATACTTATGGTCACCATAGCATACTTATCTTAAAAGTAAAAGTGAAGTCGCTCAGTCATGTCCAACTCTTTGTGACCCCATGGACTTTAGCCTACCAGGCTCCTCCATCCATAGCATTTTCCAGGAAAGAGTACTGGAGTGGGTTGCCATTTCCTTCTCCAGGGGATCTTCCCAACCCAGGGATTAAACCTGGGTCTTCCGTGTGGCAGGCAGACCCTTTACCATCTGAGTCATTAGGGAAGCCCACTTATCTTAAAACTCACAAATCAACTGCTGGGTGGTCTAGGAGGAAGAAGAGATGGAAGAAGTAAGGAGGCTTTCTTAGGGGCTTACCCTCAGCATTTGTTAACATTTTCAGATAAAAAGTAGAGAACCTTTTTTGGAAGGTTCAGGTAACTATTCAGAGCTTTTTCCTCCCAGTCCTATCACTTCATGGCAAATAGAAGGGGAAAAAGTGGAAGCAGTGACAGATTTTATTATCCTGGGCTCCAAAATCACTGTAGATGGTGACTCTAGCCATGAAATTAAAAGATGCTTGCTCCTTGAAAGGAAAGCTATGACAAACCTAGCCAGCGTATTAAAAAGCAAAGACATCACTTTGCCAACAAAGGTCTGTATAGTCAAAACTATGGTTTCCCAGTAGCCATGTACTGATACGAGAGTTGTACCATAAAGAGGGCTGAATGCCAAAGAACTGATGCTTTCGAAATGTGGTGCTGGAGAAGACTCTTCAGAGTCTTCAAAATCAAGCCAGTCAATCCTAAAGGAATCAACCCTGACTATTCACTGGAAGGATTGATGCTGAAGCTGAAGCTCCAATACTTTGTGTGAAGAGGTGACTCATTGGAAAAGATCCTGATGCTGGGAAAGACTGAAGAAAAAAGGAAAAGGGGGTGGCAGAGGATGAGATGGTTGGATGGCATCAGTGGACTCAACGGATATGAATTTGAGCAAACTCTGGGAGATAGTGAAGAACAGAGAAGACTGGCATGCTGCAGTCCATGGCGTCGCAAAGAATCAGACCTGACTTAGTTACTGAACAACAACAACACAGTCCAAGTTACCAGCAGTAAAAATGGCCAGTATCTGCTGCTTTCTTTTCCTCTCTCTATCCCTGCTTAGATTTCTGTTGAAAAGAAACTATATGGTGATTTTTAGGAAGGCAGGCAGGCAGGCAGGCATCCACTCCTATCAGTGCCTGCTGGCCTCTACTTGAAATAACAATGAACACTGTCCCCCAAGAAGAACAACAGGGCTCTAGACATTCAGGGAAAATGTCTGAGTATGCAAGATTTATTAGAAATGACACATTACACAAGTAATGCATTTTTCTTTTCTTCTCTTTTTCCTGTCTGAAGCCAGTATCTCCTCATGTGATCTCCTCATGTCTCACCAGAAAGGGTATTCACCAAATCTTATTTGATGCTAGAGAGGGAAAAATCACCCTCTATTTTTAGCATTTATAATTGATTGTATTTTGGCTGCAAGTAACTAATAAATAACTTTTATTTCCAGATTCAAACTGGAATTTAAAAAACAAAAATCATATGACAATCTGCTGTGTATGTAAGAACAAGAATATGAGTCTGTGAATGAAAAAGAAAAAAGTAAAAATGGTTGAGATGAACTTAAACATGCAAAGCTATGAAAACCAGGTCAGTACAGAATTTACAAAGCTGTCAGGGACAGGAAATTTAAAGACTGAAAACAAAGGATAAAGATAAATGGGATCATCACCATGATGAAAATGCAAATAGTAGGATTCTTTCCTAAGACAGAACCAATCATCCCACTAAACAAGTTTATAAATGGTCCTGAAAAAAGGAACAGAGCTTAAGTTCCAAATCTATAGTTGAAATTAGAATTTTACGGTAGGAAGTGCCAAAATCATGGCAATAAATTTAAGGATCATGTAAACCTGAGGAGGAGGAAACATGGCAGGTACGTTTCCAAGCAGACAACAGTAGGATAACATATTTACGGATTATTTACATACAAAATGATGGATTATAAAAGTTTTAAGTTATGAACAAAGGAAAGGGAACTGAGAGTGGTCTCCCAAGTAAATAGTTTATTAAAGTAAACAATTTATTTTAAAAATTAGCAAAATGCATTGCCAAACAGGTCTGCAGTTGTAGAAATCTGAAAATACACAAATATATTAACAGTAAAAAATCATGTGCAGCTCTGACAACTTCATGTTAGAAAAGATATAAAAGAATTAGATAAAGATACCTCGGGGAACTAAAATGATGAAAGGGTTTTGGGGATATTAGATACAAAAAATAAACAATTATTTTCTCTAGAAAGGCTGAAAAGGTAACTGACATTTCTAAGTTATGAAAAAAGGATGAAAATTTATGAAAAGAGGAAAAGGGAAGTGTTTTTTTTAAAAAAACTTACAATACTAGAATGAGGGTGGCACCCTTTATAACTTGAAAGAGGGAAATTTAAAACGAACTAACAGAAGCACAGACTTAAATAACAGCCTATAAACTTACTGATATCTTTACCTCAAGAAGTAGTAAAAATATAAGTTTTTGTAAGTTTTGATAAATTATTGGATGAAGACCCTTATCAGGGAATGTGGAGAAGCAAGTCTATATAGTACATGCCTACTTTTGAAGGGAGAAATGAATTAATGACCATGCCCACTTCCACATAACTCTAGTTTAAGAGCAGGATAGTCATGTTGTTACATTATAAGGCCCAAGACAGGAAAATGGGAAGAACACTCTACCAAGAAAATTTTCCTTAAATACTCAGCAAGAGAGAACTACAGATCTATTATGATAAACCAAGAACCTTGACCAATTAGAAACAAAAACACCTTTTGAAATAGGAAATGAGCAGTCCATGTCTTGAATTGACTCTGATCTTAGGCCAGAATCCCTAGGAGCATTCAGCAGATACAACAGAGGGTGGGTTTGTATTTAGTGTATTACTGATTTGCAAACCCATGAGCAAAAGCAAAATATACATGAAGTCCGTAGGTCCAAGTTTCAATGAAAGGGGCCTTTCTAAAGGCACTTTACAAAAGGTCTTTGAAATACAAAGCTGAATAAAAGCTTTAAATTAGTTTAACAAAGGTAACCTAACTCCTGTTCACTGCTTGTCCCCCCACCCCATATCTGTAAACAGGTGTGCAAATGAGAAGAACAAAGCAGACATATAACAAAATTATATTTTTCTCCAGTGTTTAAAGCAAACTTAACTAGGAAAATCTTAAACATTACTCATCGTACTTTGAAAATGACTGTGTTAACCTCTATTTTCATTTTTAAATAATCTAATTTCAACTAGAATTGCCTGATCTTCAAAACAAATGTTTCTCTTCGAGAATATAAACAATTTTAAACTTCTATTATTCTGTAGTAGTCTTTCCTGTGAGAAATAATTAGCTTAAAATTTTCTATCATGTTCTTTTCCCTAAATTGATTTTGTTACAAAAAAAGGGTAAGCAGAATAAAAATGATTCTTAGGAGGTTTAATTTAAATGCATTTATTAAATTTATCTTTAAAATAAAAGTCTGCCCAAAATGAAGTGATTAAATACAGAAATGAACGGGTAAAAACAAACAGATTTAGGAATGCACAACGAGCAGACAAGCTTCCCAGTGGCCATTCATTCGGCAGCTTGTGTCAAACTGCAACACTCTTTCCTGTTAATACCACTCTAAGAATGAGTTAAAGAAACAGAAGAGTCAGAAAAGCAAGAAAGATCAAAAGTCTGGGAGTGGAATGGAGAGAGAAGAATTCAAAATAAAGTGAAACCTTCCCAAGAAAGTAAATAAAATGAGGCATTAAGAATTCCACCATAACTATGCTATATGTGCTTAAAAACTACAACTACATAACTATTTTAAGTGCTACCTTTTCTTGTTGAACCAAATGTAAGTGACCTTTATGTACCAAAAGCTAACTGTGCTAGTCGTTGCAATATCCTGCAACAGAATCCTTCAAAAGAGACCACTTGGAATTGCTTAATCTTGATGGTACTTAGTGGTAAACTCATGAGCCAGTTCTGAAAGAAGATCTAGCAGGCCTGCCTTTTCATAAACTTAACGTTGTTGGGTGTGGTTGGTTGATTCTGAAAAGAGAAACTACAATAAGCCTTGGTAGCTTTGACACAGCCTTTAAATGATAAAATAAATGGGTTTAACATGTGTCTCTAATGTTTATTATGGTAAAGTTGATCAGTTTAACCCTTTGCAAACAAGCAAGGGATCTTGAAAGCAGGAAACTTTTCTGTGGAACTCCTGACGCAACACAAACCATAGCAGTTACTGCAAAGCTTAATGCAAACCCTCTAGAGTCCACGTTGACAAATTCTTTAACAAGCCCTGTGGTTACAGGGAAGCTGGTTTCACTCTGACTCACTCCTACTCAAACAGTTTACTGGAAATGAAGGGGAGGGGGAATTTTCAGAGAAGTCATGTGATGGCCAGACAAACCACAGCCAGTAAAGGTTCAACAGAGTCAAAAACAGGTCCCAGCAACAACCGACACCCCGAGTGTTCAACTGGCACAAAATTATATGAAAATGAGTCTTGTTGGGTTTCTGATCATCCACACCATGAAGTCTCTCATAAATCTCTGTATATATTATAAAAGAACAGATACTTTACAGAGGGAAAAACCAGCAGGCATTGACATGGTCTGTGCAACTACAAACACTTCATAGGAAAATGTGCTTAACAAAAAAACGGCATCAAAGGAATGTTAAGGCACTTCAGTGAGTGTGTAAATAATCATTATTAAATGCTTTCCCATTGTCTCTAACCTCAAATGATCAAACATTATTCTATCATTAGCAAAAAAAAGTAAAATTAAAAACCCTTTAATTATCACCTTGTGCTTTGAGAGGATGCTCACTGACTACACTATACTCAGTATCTTGTAATGACCTACAGTGGAAAAGAATCTAAAAAAGTATATGGACACACACACACACAACTAAATCACTTTGCTGTACACTGAAACACTGTAAATCAACTATACTTCAATATAAAAAAAAGATATTACTCAGTATTTAAAAAAAGAATATTACAACTGATGAGCTTTTTTGGTTCTTAAGTTATGTGTTTTCACTAAATAAAATAATGTACATAACCTGAAATTTCTGAATAGGATATAGATCTTATTAAGTCAAAAAAGGGTATTTTTAGCCTCAAATATATTTAATACACACTAGTAAAAGATATCAATATTTAAACTTAACTTGGGGACTTAGTTTCAATAAATCAGACTAAGTGTAAGTGGCAAGTATTAATTAATTTAAATACTGCTGTCTTAAACAGAAGCTAAGAAAAGCTTCTGTTTAAAATAAAATCAAATCCAGAAATTACAAAACAGCTTTTGAGGAACTACTTAATCTAAGGTGATGTAGACTCATGAATTATACCCAATAAAAAGACAAGCTAATCATGATAAATATGGAGGGGAATACTGTATTCTTTTAAAAGATGAAGTTCTAAGAAACTTAAATTTCTTATTTCTAACTCAATTCTCAATTTTCTACAGTGACAGGAGTAATAAGAAACGGTAACTTTCACAGTCAGCAACTTAATATCTTGCGAAAAAGAATCCAAGTAGCTAGGTCACTTGGACAGATGTCGCTTAGGAAAGCAAACTTGTTCAAACCACGTCCTTCTAAGTAAATATGAACAACATTCCCACCCTATTGTGTAAGTTTTAAACACAGAAATACCACAATCACCCCCATGTTCCCATTCCCCATTACTTCAATAACCCTGACAGACCTAACCTTTTAGGGTACATGAAGCAAGTAAGTTACTTTATCTTTGTCTAAAACTCTTTTATTCCAAATGTCTTTAATTTTTCTTTCGTTTGGTTATGCAGCTTATAGAATAAACAAGTCACCACAATAGACTTCATTTTTTTCCTTAAAGCACAGAACTTCACAAGTTTTGTTTTACTAAATGTGAATTAAAAATTAGGTCATTTAACTTAATGATGTCTACTATATCATCTTCAACTCTTGCTTTCTGAGGACTTTTTTTTGGCTGCACCACAGACAAATTCATGCCCCCCTGCGGTGAAAGTGTGGAATCTTTGGACCACCAGGAAAGTCCTCAGATAAAATTTTTTTTAAATGAGACATTCTTTAAATTCTATAGTGCTTTGTAATCAGATGATTATTAAACTCAAAGATGGAAAACAAATCTTTTTTATATAAGAGGATATCTGTGTTGAAAAATATTTTATATTTTATTCTGTGGTGGAATAAGACTAAATGTTCCCCTTTGGCTGAGCAGCAACATGGCAGTCTGCAAGAACAAGCACCTTACAAAAGGTAGCAAAAAGGGAGACTAGAGGAAAAGTGGTTGATCCATGTTCTAAGAAAAACTGGAATAATGTCAAAGCACCAACTATGTTCAATATAGAAATATTGGAAACAGTGGTCATGAGAACTCAAGGAACCAAAATTGCATTGGACAACAAGGGTTATGCTACTGAATTGAGCTTAGCTAATCTGCAGAATGATGAAGCTGCATTTAGAAAATTCAAGCTAATTACTGAGGATGTTTAGGGCAAAAACTGGTTAATTTTCAAAGCACGGGTCCTGCTTGTGACAAAATGTGTCCCATGGTCAAAAAATGGGAGCCCATGAATAAAGTTCATGTTGATGTCAAGACTACCGATGGTGATGAGCTTCATCTATGCTTTGTTGGTTTTACTAAAAAGCACAAAAACCAGATTTGGAAAACCTCACACTCAGCACCGACGGATCTGCCAAAACCAGAGGATGACTTGCAAGAACTTGTCAATACTGACTCCAGACAGCTTTGGAAAAGACATGGAAAATGCTTGCCAATCTATTTATCTGCTCTATGATGTCTTTGTTAGAAAAGTAAAAATGTTTTTTTCCCAAGTTTGAATTGAGAAAACTCATGTTTCATGATGAAGGTAGTAATTTTGGAAAAGTGGCTGGGAAAGAGACAGGGGCTAAAGTTGAATAAGTTGATAGATATCAGTTACCAGTCTAGAAATCTGTATAAAATTCAGACTTGTAAGAGTGACAATAAAAAATCTTATTTGTGATGCTAATTAAAAAAGTATGAATATTAAATGAATATGTTTCATCTAATTGTACATTTTCTCTCTTAACTGATATTTCTAGTTCATTCAAAGAATCTACCGCTTGAGTAGTATGTGCAAGACCATGCAGGTGCTGCCAAAAATACACACTTCTTTTGTGGTCTCCTCTCATGGAGTTTATAAGCTCCTGGGCAAGAAGAGAAAAGACTAAAAGTAGTTCTAAAAGAAGGGTGAAAGTGACATAAGAAAGATATAGCAAGAGATGATTTCCAGGGAATGGGAAGATTTTTTTTTTTTTTTTTTTTTAAACATGTGCCCTCTTCCAGGTGGATAATGCTGCTACTGTACTGTTCAGGGAGAAAATTCACAACTTTGGGCTGATCCAGGAAACGCTGGCCTGGATAGCTATGCAGCAATACGTGACTGAGTTAAGGATCACCCCATTTCTCAGAATCCTGAGGCCTTCTTATCAGTTACGTCAGACTACAACCTGAATGGGAAGATTATTGAGCAGCAAAGTTTCACGACCAGAGGTATTTTTCAGAAAATTATTTTTGCTGCTTTATTTGGAAATAGATTGGGGAAAACAGAGCTGGAAGAGGAGATCTATTAGAGAGTCACTAGAAATGTTTAGGGGAAAGGTGATAAACACATGAACCAGCAGCAGTAAGGGAAAAGAGAGGACAGATTTGAAGATACTGTGGCAATAAGTAGAATCAACAGGCTTTGAACGATACTGGACATGGGAGGTGAGGGTGGCATCAGAAGACTTAGATTTTGACTCCAAGTGATTATGAGGATATCATTAACAGAACAAAGGAGAAAAATCATAAAGAGAATAATTAAACCTTGCATGAAACAGTTCACAAGGCACATAAACAGCTCTCTAGACCTAACTTTCATAAATGATGCTAGAATTGTTCAAGGTCATAGGAAGCTACATTCATTCATGTCTACCTCCCACAGACATCTAGTAAAAACATGATAGGAAGCCAAGGGCAAAAGGAAGTCAGCTTAGTGGAAAAACACTGCCTAATCTCGCTCTTGGGTCACAAAAATAAAGTAGGCACCATAAAGAATCAGAATTTAAATAAATGCATTAATAATCTTTTTCCTCCCCCAGATACCTACAGAACAAAATCCAACCATCAGTCAAAACCGGAATTTAAGTAAATACTTAGCTTTAAATTGCTACCTAGAAACAGTTTCCTAGTAGAAGCATATACATCCTTTAACAGAGCTGGAGAGCGAGCACACGTAAAGCAATGACAGCCAAGGTTTTTTCCATACTTCCTGCTGATAAACTTAATTCCACCAAAGGGCTTTACCTTCAAAAATAAACACATTTCCCACCTCATTCCATTTTACTTAATTTGCTATTTTATCTGATTTGCTACTCTAGCTACAGTTGATCCAACTTTTTAGTATTTTATTGACCTTGTCAAGTTGGGGGTTTTACAGAACACCATCTATGAAGAAATTCCAGCACCAAAGTCAGATAAACTTTTGGATCTTTATGAAACTGATTAATATAAAAACTTTCAAATCCCAATTGATGAACTATAGCTAAAAAGATGTTAGGATTATAGATCACCAAATAAAAATCTAGTATCTTTTTATATACCATTAACAACTATCTAAAAAATATAATATTCAATTTATAACAACAAAACCTAAGAGAAACCTATCATGTTAAAATCACTGGGAAAACAGTGTCAGAACAAACACAAATAGGTAATGACTTGAAAAAGAGAAATTTAGGTTCCTGTATTATATGATAGGTAAAAATACTTTAATACATAAAAGATTTAAAAGTAAAAGAATAAAACCATAAAAGGACTAAAAGGAAATGCACCGGAACATAATCATAAGGGTTCAGGAAGGTAATTCTAGGCATAACTCCAAAAGGAAACATCTAAGGTAATGGAATAAAGATAAAAATGTAAACTTCTTTATCTAAAAAGCAAAATATGGTAAAACACACAATAAACAATATGGAAAAATTACTGGCAGCATATGACAAAAAGAATCACCTTAAAAATGTCAATCAATAGGAAAATGAAAAATACACTAAATACAAAAAAAAAAAAGGTAAACTAATCAGTTAGACAAAGGTGCTTTTTTTCTTTTTTTTGTTTTTCTGTAGTTTCAAAATTTTATACAATAAACATACTTTGCAGTCAAAAAGAAAATTATTAAAAAAAAAAGATGTGGAAAATAAGTTGATGACACTGAAAAATGTTCACAATATTTTTATATTAAAAACAAGTCAAAATAATATAGAATATGATTCACCTACAAATATTTACAAGAAAAAGAAGGAAGGATGAAAAGATACTTTGAAAGTATACAAATATCAATTTTCTACAATAAGTTGTATATAATCACTTTGTAATAAGAACACAATTTTAAAAATCAGTATTAAAGGTGTTATGATATATATGTTGAAAAAGAACCTAAGACTAATACATATCGTATGATTTTAGTTTTTATTAAAAAAAAGTTATCCGTACAAAGAAAATAGTCTAGAATATGGTGGTTATTATCCTACTTTGGGGAGTAGGTGTGTGTGGGTTTTCACTTTTTATTTTTAATACTTCTGGAATGTGTCAATCTATAAGCCTTGACACAATATGAAAATATGCAAACCTGGAAATAACAACAGAAGTAATGAGCTTAAGACAACTTTGTTACTAAAAACATAAAAAATGTTTGCAACATCACTGATTAAGAAATAAAGTGACAAAACTGTGGTAAATTTACTTGCATATTGAAAATAAAAAACAAACACAAGGATGTATTCCAAAAGTGTATCAAAACAACTGAAGTATCTTACTTGGATATAGTAATATCCCACAGTGTTAAGTGTGAACAAACAAAAACAAAAACCTTATATCTGACAAACTTATTTTACAAAACTCTTCTGTGACTCATGAATTAAAACATTAGTACTCTCAGCCAATTTAAAATGTGGAAAACTGGCAACAACCCCCACCCCAACTATTCCTTCACCCGCAAAATAAATAAAAGTTGGGATTCCCTCCTGGTTCAGTGGTAAAGAATTCGCCTACCAATGTAGGAGACCCGGGTTTGATCCCCGATCTGGGAAGATCCCACATGTCGCGGGGCAGCTGAGCACACGCACCCCAAGTACTGAGGCTGTGTTCAAGAGCCCAGGAGCCGCAACTACGGAAGCCCTTGCACCCTAGAGCCTGTGCTCAGCAACAAGGGAGGCCACGGGCATGAGAAGCTTTTTGCCACAACTGGAGAATAGACCCCACTTTACACAAGAGAAAAACCTGTGCAGCAATGCAGACCCAGCACAGCCACAAATAAATAAACAAATAAGCATTAAAAAAAAAGTTAAAAACCTCATAAAACCCCTTATCTAAACCTGGCGAGAAGTATGTAGGGATAGATATACCTATACACTGAAACCTATACTAAAAGTCACAAAACGGATGGATACCGGTAAAAAAGGCAATTAAAGACAATAAAGAAAAGAAAAATCAAATGTAGCAGGAAGAAAAAAATTTTAATAAATTCTTCATTTTTTGTTGCATTAACCTGGATGAAAATGTTGCTATGTTGGCTTACAGTAAACAAAGCACTAATCTCAAAGTCAGAAAATTGGTTTGAGTATTGGCTCTGAGATTCCTGAGTGTTTCCTATTCAAATCGGGCAAAACATCTTCTGCATCATGGCTGTCTTGAGGCCATGTCTCAAGTGTCTTATAGATAGATTCTTACGAAATCAATGAAAAGAAAACTGATAGGGAAGATGACAAAATTGTTAGGAATGAGTTACTTATATCACACTATTTTACTTATTATTTCTAGTTTACATATGCTAACTATATACGGGATGTTAACTATAGTTAACTGGATGTTAACTGTAATTTGTGATATAAATTTTAAATAAAATGTTCATAAAGAGTATATAATTTCTGATGCTGTACAGTCGCTAAGTTTTGTCTGACTCTTTGTGACCCCATGGACTGCACGATGCCAGGCTCCTCTGTCTTCCATTATCTCTGGGAGCTTGCTCAAATTTCTCACTAAAGAACATGAAACAGAAGTATATATTTTATTTACTTGATTTTTTAATACAAGCAAGAATGAAATTAGGGAATAAGAAATACATAGTTTACCCTAAAATAGTGATGCTAATTATTGGCTTTATAGGACAAAAACAGTTAAACCTCATGACCATCAGAACTGTTGTGTACAACTCAAAACAAAGTAGAATTAGAGAAGATCTATTCTAAAAGTAATCAAAAATAACTATGGTCATAAGAGATGTAGGAAAAAGATTACGATGCTAACGGTAGATAAAGGTGTAGAGTCTTCAAGATGCAAAAGTCTTTAACAGCTCAAATTATCTGAATAAGATGAAGCATGATTTACTTCATCAAATTCTAGAAGATGTGAGTTTTTGGAAGTTGAGCTCTTAGATGATAACAAATTTACAGAATGCATTATTTACAACCCAAGTATTAAAAAAACATGAAGAATGAAATGACTTATCCAGCTAATGTTCTACTCAACGCATGGAGTTGCTATGCAGTGATCCATGAAAGGTATCACATAGAGTGAGACAAGGAACTCATTCTTTTTGGAAATAGCAATACCATTTGTACACAATTAAAACTCACAAGAATTTTTAAAATTGAGCCAATGTGAAAAAAAAATTGAGCCAACGTGGGCCTCAATAAGCTTTCACTGGCTAATTGTAAGACGAAGCTTTACAGTTTCTCACACAAGTATATCCTCCTGCCACAGGAGAGACAACTTTTTGTTATCCGACAGGCTCATCACTTCCCTCTTTCTAGGAAACATGTCTAAATTCCTTTTCTACAATTGCTCATATTATATGATGTCAAGATCAATTATCACCTCATTCTCCCTCCTAGAGAAATTCTAGTTTGTCCAGTAAGCTTTCTATGTCAAGATGACCAAATAAGACCTTTGCCCCGATGGGAGGTTAAAGACAACTGCAAATTCTTTGCTTACTCCTCGAATTGAGAGGTGGGTCTAATTTCCCTTTCTGAATCTGCACTGGCTTTAGTGACCTACTTTGCGCCAACACAAAGTGGCAAAGTGACTAGGATTCCCAAGGTTATGTCACAAGAAAATTTGCATCTTTCAGAACACTTGCCAGAACTCAGGTGCCATGACGTGAGGAAATCCAAGAAGCCCCATGGAGAACAACTTGAGGTCCTAAACCAAAAGTCCAACTGAACTCCAAACCAACAGCCAGAATCAACTTACCAGTTATATAAGTAAATCATGTTGGAAGCAGATACTTCAACTGATAGTCAAGCTATTTTGCCCAAATTGCACAGCTGTAAGCAATATAAGCTATTCTTGCTTCAAATCACTAAATACTAGGGTGGTTTGTATACTCAGCAATAGATAACTGGAACACCTTTTATCTCAATAATAACTCCAAACAGAAACACTGAACTCTGTCTTTGATGAAACTAGCATTAATTAATTAAGACAGGGGCAGATGGGAAGAAAATATTGTATCTGAGAGCCTGCAGTGAAAGACATGGAAAAGAAGCAAAGTGATTTGTATCAATACTACAGAGCTCCACAATGGATCAGCATCAGAACTGCAGAAGAAATGAGGACAGGGTTGAAAACAAGGAGACTGTATAAACAGTACTTAGCACTGTGAGACACCTTCCTGCCCTAGTCCTAAAGAACACATCAACTGTAGTCTCTAAACAAAGAAACCAAAGGTTCTAGACTCAGGACCTGTTTGTGCAGGCACAGTCAGACTTATCACAAAGTAGGTTAAGTGAAAGTCTACTAAGTAAATGAAGATTTCTAACCTGCCTTCCACAGCTTGGCTTTAGAATGTCAGCAGCAAGGTTTATAATCCCTAGGCAAGAAAATAGAGAAGACCCATCACTAGAAAAACTGAACTATCCCAAAGGAAAGATGGATAGGAACTGATACACAGAGGTTCCAATAAACCAGGTGGTCTGCCACTCCTGTACCTTGCCTCAACATACAAAGTTTCCATTCAGCTTTATGTACTTTATTTTTATATATAATATAAATAGAAAAAGAAGGATCACCAGGCTTTGGGGAAAGCTTCCAACAGGAAACAGAACAGACAAAGGGAAAAAAAAATGCCCAGAGTACTGAAAACTTGAAGAAACTAAATATCTTCAAAAAGATAAGCCATTTTGGGGGAAGTATAATACAAAGAAAATAAATATATGACAATGGAAAAACATTTTAATATTATAGAAGAAAAGTTGAAGAAATTGGATACAAAGTCAAATGAGATAAATATTAGGAGGAAAATTATAAAGAAAAATTAAAGATAGGCTATAGATCCCAATATCAAAATAATAATTCCAGAAAGTAAGAGTAGAGACTAAAGATGGTATATTGACACACAAAAAATACAAGAAAGTTTCCCAAAACTAGAGGACACAAGGCTGACAAGTTTCCTGAGTGCCTAGCAGAAATTTTAAAAAGACCATAACTCAGACTTCCCTAGAGGCCCGGTGGTTGGGAGTATGCAGGTCAACGCAGGGGACACAGGTTTGATCCCTGGTCTGGGAAGATTCCACATGCCTCGGGGCAACTAAAGCCCATGCACCACAGCAACTGAGCCGCTGAGCTGCAACTACTGATGGCTGCATGCCCTACGGCCTGGGATCTGCAACAAGGAGCCTGTGCAAAATCAGAGAGAGCCCAGGTACAGCAATGAACACCCAGCCCAGCCAAAAAATAAAGGAATAATAAAACTCGAGTTCTGATTAAAAAAAAAAAAAAAGACCCCTATCTCAGATAACGAATCTAAAAGCTTCTAGAGAAAAAACCAAAACGACCAAAAAGACTAACTACAGAGGGCTCAGCATGGCATGGGGCTTCCCTGGTAGATTCGGCGGTAAAGAATCCTCCTGCAATGCAGGAGACCCAGGTCCGATCCCTGGGTCGGGAAGGTCCCCTGGAGAAGGAAATGGTAACCCACTCCAGTATTTTTGCCTGGGAAATCCCACAGACAGAGGAGCCTGGTACAGACCACGAGGTCCCAAAAGAATTGGACAAGACTTAGCAACTAAACAACAAAATCAAGAAAGGGGAAGATAAGGGATCCAAATCAGGAGAAAAACAGTAGTGCAGAGGGTTTTTGAAATTAAGAAAAAACCCACCAAATACAGACTGGAGTAGGAGCAAGCAGGAATCCAGAGAGATGACCCCAAGAAAAAAACAGAGTTGATAAATTAATTTGTGTTACGAAGTGGAAAGTGATGCTGAGAAGTGTTTCACAAAACTGGTAGAAAGAAGAGACTGAAGAAACTATACAAGTGAAAAAAATGATTTGACTTCAACTTGCTGATTTTATATAGATAAAAAGGTTTAGGTATGTTAAATGACATGTAATTAGTGTCACAAAAGACAGAGGTATCAGTTACCACAAATGGGGATACTCAACCATCTATGGACATCGTTTCAGTAAATGGAATTTACTAGCGATGCTGCCATTCTGAGTTCTGGTTCCAGCTTTACTTCTAAGCATGTAAAATTAGGGAAGTTAACGATCTCTATGACTAGTGTGTTCTCTCGGAGAACTTCTGTTAGCCTTTGTCCTGCTTCATTCTGTACTCCAAGGTCAAACTTGCCTGTTACTCCAGGATCTCTTGACTTTCTACTTTTGCATTCCAGTCCCCTATGATAAAAGGACATCTTTTTTTGGTGTTAGTTCTAGAAGGTCTTGTAGGTCTTCATAGAACTATTCAGCTTCTTCAGCATTAGCGGTTGGGGCACAGACTTGGATTACTGTGATGTTGAATGGTTTGCCTTGGAAACAAACGGAATCATTCTGTCGTTTTTGAGACTGCATCCAACTACTGCATTTTGGACTCTTGTTGGCTATGAGGGCTCCATTTCTTCTAAGGGATTTGTGCCCACAGCAGCAGGTAAAATGGTCATCTGAATCAAATCTGCCCATTTTCGTCCATTTTAGTTCACTGATCCCTAAAATGTCAATGTTCACTCTTATCATCTCCTGCTTGACCATGTCCAATTAACCTTGATTCATGGACCTAACATTCCAGCTTCCTATGCAATACTGTTGTTTAAATCACTGGACTTTACTTTCACCACCAGACATATCCACAACTGGAGAAGAGGGTGACAGAGGATGAGATGATTGGGTGGCACCACTGACTCAGCGGATACAAGTCTGAGCAAACTCAGGGAGACAATGAAGGACAGGGAAGCCTGGCATACTGCAATTCATGACACCACAAAGAGCTGGACACGATTTAGTGAATGAACAACAACAAACCATTTCTAGATCTGCAGCTTCCTACAAAATCAGCTATGAAGTTTTGCCTCATCAGCCATATTCACCTGACCACTCAGCAACTGACTACCGCTTCTTCAAGCATTTCAACAACATTTGCAGGGAAATGCTTTCACGACTGGCAGGAGGCAGAAAATGCTTTCCAAGAGTTCGCTGAATCCCGAAGCATGGATTTTAAAGCTACAGGAATAAACAAACTTATTTCTCATTGGCAAAAATGTGTTGATTGTAATGGTTCCTATTTTGAAGAAACATGTGTCTGAGCCTGGTTATAATGATTCAAAATTCATGGTCCAAAATCACAATTACATCCGCACCAACCTAGAAACACGAAGATACAGGTTGATGGACAGTTTTTGCTCAGGTGTCAAAGGTCTCGGCCTTTTTTCCCACAACAGTGAGTAAGTTTATCTTAATTCTCCCTTTTTCATTGGGGAATTGTGTTTCCTCTAAACATGGTAAACGATTATTTTTCAAAAAATTAATTAGGCAGTTCCACTATTTTGGGCTCATAAGTGGTTCACCTATTTATCCCCCTTATTTATTCAGTGGTCTGCTCAGTAAGACTTATAAACACATAATGGACAAATAATGTTTCAGTTCTTTAATCTCACTGGCTACATGAATTTATCCTGATTTAGTCTGAGTTGTCTTGTTGACTCCCTACTCTAAGATCATGATTATAATCATTTTTTGGGGGGGGGGCTGTGGTGGGTCTTCATTGCAGCACCGGGCTTTTTCTAGTTGTAGTGCACAGGCTTAGTTGCCCTCCTCAGCATGTGATATCTTAGCTCCCCTACCAGGGATTGAACCCACATCCCTTGCATTTTAAGGTAGAGTCTTAATCACTAGACCACCAGGGAAGTCTCTACAATTATTTTTTTTTGGGGGGAGAAAATATTTGCAAATGATGTAACCGACAAGGGGTGTTTCCAAAATTTACAAACAGTTCATGCAGTGTAATATAAAAATAAACAACCCACTCAAAAAATAGGCAGAAGACCTAAATAGACATTTCTTCAAATAAGACATGCAGATGGCTAATAGGCATACGAAAAGATGTTCAACAGCATTAATTATAGAAAGTAAAGAAAGTGAAGTCGCTCAGTCGTGTCCAACTGTTTGCAACCCCATGGACTGTAGCCTACCAGGCTCCTCTGTCCATGGGATTTTCCAGGCAAGAGTACTGGAGTGGGTTGCCATTGCCTTCTCCTTACAATTATTTTTTATGATTCAGCTTTTCTAAATATTTTACCCTAAACCATGTATGATTTTTTTTTTTACAGTGGCAGTTTTGTTCCTCAGAGAAACTATTAAAATTTTTACCTTAATCTGTTTAAGGAATAATTAGCTATTTTTTCCCCATTGATCTTACTTGTGCAGTCTCTGCATGTTCCAGCATTTCTTCAAATTCCTGATACTCTTCATCATCTGGTTCTGCACCTGAGAGGCGAGCTGCCCTGGCCATGAAATATGGAGGCAGCTCTCCAATTGCTGTACCGATACCCTATGGAAAAAGAACAGAACACTCACATGAGATTTTCTCAACACAGTGATGCGAAGCAGATTAAACCTCTAATTTTCAATATCACCAAAAGCATGTTAAGATATACATATTAGGAAGGAAAAGACATGCTACATGATCAGGAGGACATGAGTTTGAATCCTGCCTGACCTTAACATGGATCTACGCAACGCCTGACCAGATAGCATACATAAAATTCTCAGGCAATCCTGGGTACACTGCAGACACTAAATTAATATTAGTTGGTTCTCTAGCATCTCTATTTATATCCTGTGTTCTTATTTTTATATCTCTTTTCATTTTAATTTTAGAAATAGATCACAGTTTTCTAGCCTTTTGAAATTTTTTTTTTTGCACCTCACATCCCAATAAAATATTTATTATTTCCAGAAATAAATTTCCAAAAAAAGAGAGAGAGAAAAGAGTATCTCTATTGCTTCCCCCTGACAGGTCAGGTCCTTGGTGACTACTGAGTTTCTGTGGCCACGGGGGCCACTCAGGCCGAGAGGGCTCTCTGATGGGAATGAAATGTTTTTTACTTGAAGTATAGCTGATTTATAAATTTAGTTTCAAGTGTAAAACACAGTGATTCAACATTTTTATAATTATATTCTCTTTAAAGTTATTATAAAGTATTGGCCTATTTTTCTTGTAGCTTATTTATTTTATACACAGTAGTTTGCACCTCTTAACCCACTATGGCGATCTTGCTCCCTTCTTCCCCTCTTCCCTCTCCTCACTGGCAACCACTAGTTTTATCTGAAATTGTTATAACCCCTCATTTTTAAAAGTTTATACAAAAATATATGTTCATACACTTTAATTTTGTCAGTCTTCCTCCCCTTTTCAAATGATTTGCTAATGGCACTTGATAGCATAGCTCTCAGATGTATATTTTCTAGGAAATCTTCTTGTATTCAGGATGTTGCTTTAATTCGAATACAACTTTTTTTGTGTGCAAAGTTAACAAACTGTGGTCAGGAAGCCCCCTGAAATCTCAACATTAGGATGGATAAATTTTCACCACAGGAAAAATGTTGATTTCCTCAGGACATTGAGTGACTCATGTTTCAGTCACTTTGTGGATTCTTGTTTTTGAAGAGAATTTTTTTTTTCCCAATCGTCTTAGGATATAAGGATGAAAACAAAGGTAAAAGAATCAGGAACTTGGTTTGAACTTAAATGGCTTAAATACAGAAGAGATAATGCAAGAGACCTAGAGTACCCAGGAAAATTCTTAACTTTGAGCCACCCTTCTCTGTCCTGGATCATAGTGAATGAAAAAGCTTCAGTAGTTTTCAGAAGCAACTTCAGGACTTTTTGTTTGCTCTGTCCTATGGCTCTGCCTGCTAATGCGTTGATAAGAATCCTCAAGGAACTGTACCAAATTCAAGCATCCCGTGATCACAGTGTTACACTCCAGTGTGTAAAATCAACGATCTCCAAGTTTAACTGCATTATCTACATGCGAGCCAAGAGTTAGCAAAAGAATATTTAAGTGCCAAAAGAATAAGACTAGTTAAATATCTAGTTAAAGAACAGAGAAAGGGGAGAGACATACACAGAGAAGGATACTGGAAGAAAGCATAAATCATATTCTTTGAAACAAAAAAAGTTAATTTCGCCTCCTCTGGAGGATGTTAGAGAACTAATTATTTTAAAAACCGGAAAAGAAACAGTCAATTATTTATCCTGTCTTATCTATATGGAATATAACTCAGGGTAACCAAATTGACAATAAGGAGAAGTTTCTCTTTACAAAAGTATTCCAGTCATTAACCAAAGAAAAAATGATGCAACTGGAAAGCCCCCATTTTATAAACCCCAGGAAAATAATGGACTTATATAATAATGGTGCTAATACAGATAGACAGCCAGACATTATTGCACTATGTGACAGAATACACTAGACCATAAAGTATATTCCTGCAAAAAAATAATTTTCCCCCATGTCTCTCAATCCAGCTATCAATTCACAGAAAACAGATAAATATATTTAAATAACACCAACTGGAATACAAACAGTATAATTCAGACCATGGAAAACTATATTTGACAAACAATCCAGTTTCATCAACCAATACAAAGATAGTGAAAAGAAAAAGAAATAAACAATCAAAAAAATTTGAACTCTAATTGGATAACAGATTTAAAGAGGCTATTTCTAAACTCTCTTAGGTGTGACAATGTTTTTGAAGTCCTAAGGTTGATATTTACAGATAAAATATGCTATATTACCTGGGATATGCTTCAAGATAATTGTAAGTTGAGTGAGGAAGTGTCTAGATAAAACAGTATTAGCCACAAATGAAAGCTGGGAAAGCTGGGTAGCCATTAGTGAAAGCTGGGTGATAGTATATTGAATTAATTATATAACTTCCTATACTTAAATTTTTTAAGACAAAAAGTAAGAAGTTAATTGCAACATTTTATTCAAAACATGAACTTCTCTTCTTCTTTTCAAATGTTCAATAGTTCTGAAAACAATCATATGATTCAAACTCAGGACAAATTTTCTTAAAAGGAAGTAATAATGAACTGAAATGAAATTAAGGCCTACAAACTATTTTATACTTAGTTAATAATTTTCATTGTTATATTTTAATTCTGTTCATGTTTTCCCATATTAGCAACGAGATGGTGATCAGAAGTTAGTATTCTACTTTTTATGCATATAAGTAAAAAGGAAACATAGTCTTCCAGACAGGTCCTCTCAAGACACATTATATTCTAAACACAGAAACTGGATACCAAAGTCCCATAATTTCATGATTCTTACAAACAATTTTATAATTCTTGCAAAATCAACATGAAAAAAACAAAACTAAACTGTGGAACACTATAAACTGTCAGCCTAAGTTTAATTAAGGGGAAGAAATGACTGGCTTCCTTATTGCAAAAGAAAGACAAGTGGTATTTAGTCAAGCAATAATTCAAAAAATCTTCTAAAAATTTTTGACTGTATATCAATTTATTATCTTAAAGTTCCTGTTTCTTGAATTGGAGAAGAGTTTAATATGCACAAAATATGCAAAACCAATAGAGAAACACAATATCTTCGTGGAGTATCAACTTTACAAAAAGATTTTCAGGAGGAGACAAATCCTGAATTTTTGTACTTTCAAAAAGTTTTGTCAAGTGGAATCACAAGTAAATTACGAGCATCTTGCTTTTCTGTGTTAGGAATTATAAGTTTAATTCTAAAAATCTGGGAGTAGAAAATTTTATATATGCTGACTACTCAGAAGTAATGGTAGTTTGGTATTGTCAGTATGTTAATAATCTTTAAAAAACAAAGTCATTTTTCTGTTAAATATTCTATCTACTACAAACATGAAATAGAGGTTAAAAGCAAAGTTTGGAGGGTAACTTGGAACCATTGAGAAATTTAAGGCTTTTACAGCAATGTAAAAAATTATACCAATTCTAGTAAATTTATCAGACTGTTTTACAAACAAAAAGAGAGAGAAAATGTGCTTCCAGTTTCCCTTAAGGTCAGTTTTAAAATGACTTCAAGAAGGAATGAAGATCTGATATACGCTTCAACATAGATGATGTGTGATTCTATGTGATTCCATCTACATGGGGTATGTGATTCCATCTACATGGGGTATCAAGAAAGAATTGGCTGTTTCACAGAGGCAGAAATTTCAAAATTACCAGGGGCTGGGGAGAGTAGGGAATGAGGAGTTATTGTTTAATGGGTGCAGAGTTGCTGTTTGGGGATGACAAAAAAGTTCTGGAAGTAGATATTGGTGATGGTTAAACAACACTGTGAGTGTACTTAATGCCAGTAAATTGTGTACGTAACCTGTTACATATATTTTACTACAATAGGAAAAAACCTTAAAAAACAAAACCATGAATTAACAAATAAATGAATTTACACCTCCTCACCTTATATCTTATTATCTTTAAGGAGTAAAATCAGGTAGCAGGCCACTGGTAGGACTAAGAGACAGAGCATATCTTTAGATATTCCCTGAAACATTGCTCTCCATGGAGATGTCCCCTGAATCACAGACGAGGAAAAATCTTTGTACTATGCAACAGATTTCTCCTTCATAGCACTTATCACAATTAGTTTAAATACCTATATAATTTTCCCACAATACATATATATGCATTTTCCCATAATTATTTCCCTTATTAGAATATAAAGGAGAAGGCAATGGCATCCCACTGCAGTACTCTTGCCTGGGAAATCCCATGGACGGAGGAGCCTGTTAGGCTGCAGTCCATGGGGTCACTAGCAGTTGGACACGACTGAGTGACTTCACTTTCACTTTTCACTTTCACGCATTGGAGAAGGAAATGGCAACCCACTCTAGTGTTCTTGCCTGGAGAATCCCAGGGATGGGGGAGCCTGGTGGGCTGCTGTCTATGTGGTCGCACAGAGTCGGACACAACTGAAGCGACTTAGCAGCAGCAGCAGAATATAAAGCTCCGTAAGTTTCATTCACTGTGAATTTCCAACACTTGGAAGCTTAATAACTATTAATGGAATTTGAAATAATAAATGAAAAGAAAACATATGGAGCATTACACAGAATGGGTGAATTTAACTCAGATGACCATTAAATCTACTACCGTGGGCAAGAATCCCTTAGAATAAATGGAAGAGCCATCATAGTCAACAAGAGTTCGAAATGCAGTACTTGGATGCAATCTCAGAGACGACAGAATGATCTCTGTTCGTTTCCAAGGCAAACCATTCAATATCACAGTAATCCAAGTCTACGCCCTGACCAGTAATGCTGAAGAAGCTGAAGTTGAATGGTTCTATGAAGACCTATAAGACCTTCTAGAACTAACATCCCCAAAAGATGTCCTTCTCATTATAGGGGGCTGTAATGCAAAAGTAGAAAGTCAAGAAATACCTAGAGTAACAGGCAAATTTGGCCTTGGAGTACAGAATGAAGCAGGGCAAAGGCTAATAGAGTTTTGCCAAGAGAACACGCTGGTCATAGCAAACACCCTCTTCCAACACAAGAGAAGACTCTACACATAGACATCACCAGATGGTCAATACTGAAATCAGTTTGTCAGATTATATTTTTTCCAGGCAAAGATGGAGAAGCTCTATACAGTCAACAAAAACAAGACTGGAGTTGACTGTGGCTCAGATTATGAACTCCTTATTGCCAAATTCAGACTTAAATTGAAGAAAGTGGGGAAAACCACTAGACCATTCAGGTATGACCTAAATCAAATCCCTTACAATTATACAGGGGAAGCGACAAATAGATTCAAGGGATTAGATCTGATAGACCGAGTGCTTGAAGAACTATGGACAGAGGTTCATGACACTGCACAAGAGGCAGTGATCAAGACCATCCTTAAGAAAAAGAAATGCAAAAAGGCAAAACTGTTGTCTGAGGAGGCCTTACAAATAGCTATGAAAAGGGAAGAAGCAAAAAGCAAAGGAGAAAAGGAAAGATATACCCATTTGAATGCAGAGTTCCAAGAATAGCAAGGAGAGGTAAGAAACCCTTCCTCAGTGATCATTGCAAAAAAAACAGAGGAAAACAACAGAACGGGAAAGACTAGAGATCTCTTCAAGAAAAAAGGGAACATTTCATGCAAAGATGGGCCCAGTAAAGGACAGAAATGGTATGGACCAAACAGAAACAGAAGATATTAAGAGGGGGCAAAAATACACAGAAGAACTATGCAAGCAAGATCTTCACAATCCAGATAATCACAATGGGGTAATCACTGACTTAGAGCCAGACATCCTGGAATGCGAAGTCAAGCAGGTCTTAGGAAGCATCACTATGAACAAAGCTAGTGGCGGTGATGGAATTCCAGTTGAGCTACTTCAAATCGGAAAAGTTGATGCTGTGAAAGTGCTGCACTCAATATGCCAGCAAATTTGGAAAACTCAGCAGTGGCCACAGGACTGGAAAAGGTCCGTTTTCATTCCAATTCCTAAGAAAGGCAATGACAAAGAATGCTCAAACTACCGCACAATTGCACTCATCTCACACGCTAGTAAAGTAATGCTCAAAATTCTCCAAGCCAGGCTTCAGCAATATGTGAATGATGAACTTCCAGATGTTCAACCTGGATTTAGAAAAGGCAGAGGAACCAGAGATCAAATTGCCAACATCCGCTGAATCATTGGAAAAGCAAGAGAGTGCCAGAAAAACATCTACGTCTGCTTTATTGACTACACCAAAGCCTTTGACTGTGTGGATCACAACAAACTGTGGAAAATTCTTAAAGAGATGGGAATACCAGACCACCTGACCTGCCTCCTGAGAAACCTGTATGCAGGTGAGGAAGCTACAGTTAGAACTGGACATGCAACAACAGACGGGTTCCAAATTGGGAAAGGAGTACATCAAGGCTGTATATTGTCACCCTGCTTATTTAATTTATATGCAGAGTACATCATGAGAAACGCTCAGCTGTATGAAGCGCAAGCTGGAATCAAGATTGCTGGGAGAAATATCAATAACCTCAGATATGCAGATGACACCACACTTATGGCAGAAAGCAAAGAAGAACTAAAGAGTCTCTTGATGAAAGAGGAAAGTGAAAAAGTTTGCTTTAAACTCAATATTCAGAAAATGAAGATCATGGCATCTGGTCCCATCACTTAATAGCAAATAGATGGGAAAACAATGGAAACCACGACAGACTATATTTTTGGGGGGCCCCAATGTCACTGCAGATGATGACTGCAACCATGAAATTAAAAGACGCTTGTTCCTTGGAAGAAAAGCTATGACCAACCTAGACAGCATATTAAAAAGCAGAGACATTACTTTGCCAACAAAGGTTCGTCCAGTCAAGGCTGTGGTTTTTCCAGTAGTCATGTATGGATATGAGAGTTGGACTAGAAAGAAAGCTGAGCGCCAAAGAATAGATGCTTTTGAACTGTGGTGTTGGAGAAGACTCTTGAGAATCCTTTGGACTGCAAGGAGATCCAACCAGTCCATCCTAAAGGAGATCAGTCCTGGGTGTTCATTGGAAGGACTGATGCTGAAGCTGAAACTCTAATACTTTGGCCACCTGATGCGAAGAACTGACTCATTAAAAAAGACCCTGATGCTGGTGAAAGATTGAAGGTGGGAGGAGAATGGGATGACAGAGGATAAGATGGTTGGATGGCATCACTGACTCAATGGACATGAGTTTGAGTAAACGCCAGGAGTTGGTCGTTAACAGGGAGGCCTGGCGTGCTGCAGTCCACGGGGTTGTAAACAGTCAGACACAAATGAGCGACTGAACTGAACTGAACACTAGTGATACAGACAAATTGTGAAATATCAGAAAGATACAAACTGAAAAAAAGTAAGCCACCGATCAGCAACACCAAACAATTCATTTTAATGGGCTCCAAAGACTTATATGAACAGACTGAAAGTGAGGTTGCCACTGATTTTTATAACTGGAAGTACATATTTCATACATACATATTTCAAGGATTTTACTGATTTACTATATTTATAATGAAATGAAAAATATGGATGTGAACACAAATGAGATCAATTTTATGAAAGGATAAAATATAAAAAATATTTCCAGTAGTTTTCTTCATCCAAATGGACACTGTTATTCATTAAGCATTAACTTCTGATTCCCCACAATGCTGGTAACCTCAAATCTACTTAAAAAAAAAAAGAAAGAAAAAACTACCCTGTCATGGAGCTTATTTTTAAATTAACTAATTATTACTATTTATTTAATTTTTGGCTGTGCTGGGTCTTCACGGCTGTGGTGGGCCTTTTCTAGTTGTGGCAAGCAGAGGTTACTCTCTGTTGCAGCACAGGTGCTCCTCACTGAGGTGGCTTCTCTTATTTAAGAGCACGGATTCTAGGCCTGTGGGCTGCAGCAGTTTTAGCATGTATGCTCAGTTGTTGCAGCACGTTGGCTTAGGTTGCTCCACGGCATGTGGGATCTTCCTAGACCAGGGATCAAGCCCACATCCCTTGCCCTGGCAGGCAGTTTCTTAACCACTGGACCACAAGTGAAGTCCCCCCAAATCTGTTTTTGTGCCTTTATAACAAATCTGAATTCTCTTGACAGTTGATTTAAGCAGAATCATACAATATCTTTCTATGTCTAGATTATTTTACTTACCATGTTTTCAAGGTTCATCTATATTGTAGCATGTATAAAAACCTCATTCCTTTTCATGGCTGAGTAATATTCTGTGTATATACTACCCTTTGTTTATCCATTCATCTATTGAGGGTTCAGTTCAGGTGCTCAGTTGTGTTCTACTCTTTGCTACCCCATGAATCGAAGCAAGCCAGACCTCCCTGTCCATCACGAACTCGAGAGTTTACTCAAACTCATGTCCATTGAGTCGGTGATGCCATCCAACCATCTCATTCTCTGTCATCCCCTTCTCCTCCCGCCTTCAATCTTTCCCAACATCAGGGTCTTTTCAAATGAGTCTATTCTTCGCATGAGGTAGCCAAAGTACTGGAGTTTCAGCTTCAGCATCAGCCCTTCCAATGAACACCCAGGACTGATCTCCTTTAGGATGGACTGGTTGGATCTCCTTGCAGTCCAAAGGACTCTCAAGAGTCTTCTCCAACAACAGTTCAAAAGCATCAATTCTTCGGCACTCAGCTTTCTTTACAGTCCAACTCTCACATCCATACATGACTATTGGAAAAACCATAGCCTTGACTAGACGGAGCTTTGCTGACAAAGTAATGTCGCTGCTTTTTAATATGCTGTCTGGGTTGTTTATAACTTTCCTTCAAAGAAGTAAGCATCTTTTAATTTCATGGCTTACCTTTCTGATAATATGAATAATGTTGCTTAACAGTGAACTACAAGTTTCTATAGTTATGTTTGAGTCCTGGTTTTCAGTTCTTTTGGGTATTTACATTAGAGGAGGGTCACAGAGTAATTCTATGTTTACATTTTTGAGAAACCACCAAACTCTTTTTCATAGCAGCTGAATCATTTTACATTCCCACCAGCAACCTAGGAGTATTCCAATTTCTCCACATCTTCACCAATACTCATTATTCTTTTAAAAAGAATAATAGCCATCCTAATACATGCGAAGAGGTAATCCCTTATGGTTGGATTTGCATTTCCCCAATAACTAATGATGTTGAGAATTTGTGAACTTATTAGCTATTTGTATCTTTTCCTTGGAGAAGTGTTTATTCAAGTCCTTTGCCCATTTTTAAATTGGGTTGTTAATTTTCTTATTGTTGAGTTGCATAGTTCTATAAACACCCTGAATATTAAATCCTTATCTGATATATGAGTTATAAACATTTTCTTCCTTTTTGTGGGTTCTCTTTTCACTCTCGTGATACTGTATCCTTTGATGTAAAAGAGGTTTTAATTTTAGCAAAGTTCAATTTATCTATTTTCTTTCTCTTGTGGCCTCTACTTTCAGTGTCTTATTTAAGAAACCACTGCCCAATTGTTATGCAGATTTGTCTCTATATTTTCTTCTAAGTTCTTAGAGTTTGAACTCAAGTTTAGGTCTTTGATGAATTTTGAGTTAATTTTTCAATATGGTATAAGGTAAGGATCCAATCTCTCTCTTTGCATGTGGATATTCAGTTTTCCCTGGGCTTCCCTGGTGCCTCAGTGGTAAAGAATCCGCCTGCCAATGTAGGAGACATGGGTTTGATCCCTGGGTCAGGAAGATCCCCTGGAGAAGGAAATGGCAACCCATTCTAGTATTCTTGCTGGGAAATCCCATGGACAGAGGAGCTGCTGTCCATATATATAACCTCCGTATTCAATGCAGAGGTTACAAAGAGTTGGACACGAAGTAAGGGACTAAACAACAATAACCATATTCAGTTTTCCTAGCACTTTTTGTTAAAAGGACTGTCCTTATAAATGGTAAAAACAATAGAAACCAATTTAAACATAACTTGATATATGCTCATTTTTTGTCACAAAAGACAGCTTCAAAGAAGGGAATATGAAGAACACACACAATTAATCAGCATTTTCTGACATTCTTGTAAAACTATAAGCCTAATGCTGACTGCTGTGAGGGTACTACATTTAATTTAAGGTACAGTCTGAAATTTTTTGAGAAGCTAAAAATTTATTTGGGGAAGTAAGCCACTACGCCAGCCAATTTAAGTAATTTGAGGCGTGCATGGAGCCAGACGAAATGAGCGCTTCAGATAGTACACACCATAGGAATTTGGAAGAGGCAGTTATCACTGCCAGCTGGGATGAAAATTTCTTTGTTGGCATTAATGTTAATTGAGCCACATAAATAATTTTGAAAGAACAAAAGAAAAACAGAAAACTGAAGTTTATATACATATACCCTCTCTAGCATGTTTCAAGTAACTGGTTATTTTATTAACAGCTTTTCATCAAAGGACTAATGTGATGAAATTTATAAAACATATGCAACTAGTACAATGAATTTGTTTCCAGTATTTTTAAGACAGTAACAGGAAATATGACAATTTTTCCTGTTTTTCATATTCAACAAATTCAATATATGGCATTTCCCTTTTAATTCTTTTAAAGCACAGCATAATCTCTAACATTTGAATGTGTTTCAAAACTGCCTCTCCTGTGGGCACTGTATTCATCTTCACTTTAATTAAGACATTTAAGAGATGTGTTTCACATTTTCTATTTTGTAAGAAACTGTTAAGGGAAAAAAGTTACAGGGAACATAAAACTTAATAATTCCAAATAATAAATTAAAAAATAATTCAAGTGGCAATAAGAAGTCTTTAGCAACTGAACTATTCCTCAGTGACAGACACCTGAATGAATTTAGGCATATAAAAAATGCTTTGTGTGGATATAGATTAAAATACATTTACCATTGATCATGTAGTTCAAAATTTCCCAAAATATATTAACCAAGCCATAAAAAGAAAAATTGATACTATTGAAAGTAAAATCATCATATAGTTTGATCTCATCTCAAATACAGTAAAGCTGAGTTTATGAAGAAATGTCTGACCTTTAGTATTACAAAAATTCAGAAAATGAAATGAATCTTCTAAAACTAAACACAGAGTATTTAAATCTAAGAGAGAGACATATAATACTTACCAAATTTGGACTGATATATAACCATTTGCTACATGTTTATCAAATTTTATAAACATCAGTAAATCTTTATAAAGTAATATATTTGCATCATTTATATTCCTTTTCCCTGCTATTGTCTCCTTGGCATCAATACTTGGTGGTACCTATAGTTTCCTGCCTTCCTTCTGCATATTATTTACAAAGAGAGGCTCTGCTGCTGCTGCTAAGTCACTTCAGTCGTGTCCAACTCTGTGCGACCCCACAGACGGCAGCCCACCAGGCTCCCCCATCCCTGGGATTCTCCAGGCAAGAACACTGGAGTGGGTTGCCATTTCCTTCTCCAATGCATGAAAGTGAAACTTCGTGTCCGACTCTTCGCGACCTCATGGACTGCAGCCTACCAGGCCCCTTCGTCCATGGGATTTTCCAGGCAAGAGTACTGGAGTGGGGTGCCATTGTCTTCTCCGAAGAGAAGCTCTAGAGATTTCTTTTCCACGGAAGTTAGGTAGTTGGTTACTTTACGAATTATTTACTGAATTGGTATATGTTTGGATTCAATTTCAACAAGGTACAAAGAATCAAGACAGTGAGGTTAACTTCAGGTAAGCATGAAAACGGACATCTTACCCACATGCAGGCCTCAATCCTAACTTTTGAGATGATGCTCCATAAAGAAATGGCTCCTTCAGTGCCCTCTTCATCTGGGCAAATAATCTGATCAGGATAAGGTGGTTCAGGGAAATTAACTGAATTGCACTCATAAGCAGCTAATGTAACTGAAGCTATATGTGGACCCTACAAAAAAAAATATGAGAAAACTTTGATGAGAAAATGTTAAAGAAAAAGAAATTATCACGATGTTATTTTAATGTTACCTTAATCACTACAGAATAATAGAAAAATGTTAGCTTTTAAAGAACAAGAATTCACCCAGGTATTTCAAGATGCAACTGATAATTTGAAAAAATAATCACTCCCAGAATCTCTTCAAGGTTTACTTTTTTAAAAACCAATTTCAAATTTATGGGGGTATAATTTACATATAGTAAGAGCCATTTTTTTAGATCTGTAGTTCAGGCTAAGTTTGACAATTATATTTAGTCATATAACCATCACTAATCAGGGTACAGATACACAGCATTTTCATCAAGGCAGAGTTCCCTTGTGTCCTTTTGTAGTCAACCTCCTTTCCCTAACACGAGTCTCTGGAAACCATGATTTCTCACTTGATTCTTATTTTATTTTCCATACATGTCATTTATAAGACATGTAAAAAACCTCCTGTGCCCCTACTCTTTTAGGCATACTTTAAGAATACTACTTTTTTCCTTACGTAAAAAAGTTGATGCAGACACAGAAAAATAAACTTACGTTTACCAAAGGGAACAGTGGGGGGGGGGTGCAGAAATTAAGAGTTTGAGATGAACATATACACACTACTATATATTAAACATGTAAACAAGGACATGCTGTATAGCCCAGGGAGCTATATTCAGCATCTTTCAATCACCTACAATGGAAGAGACCCTGAAAAAGTATATACATACACATATGTAACTGAATCACTCTGCCGTACACTTGAGACTAACACAGCATTATAAACTAACTATATTTCAAAAAACAACAGTTGATGAAGTAACTACCTTACTTATCTTTCTCCCTGAGATTTAAAACAAAAATAAAAGTGTGCAACCAGTACCAATGAATTTTTCTTTTAAAGTAATTTTTTCTATGGAAGATTTTGTGCTGCTTTATACCTTTATTTTGAAACATTATAAATTAATAATAATAGATTAAAATGAGTTAATATTTAGATGAATGATAAAGGTTTAAATACAATGGTTCTCAAATGAACATGTATGCTAATATGAGGTATCTGCATAATAATCAACAAGGGGCTTTGTTAATTATATAAATTCCTGGGTCCCCTAAGCATAAATTGATTCAATAAGTGGACATGGGAACGTGTATGTTTTAAACAAGTTCCTTTAGGGTTTCAAGTAGGTTCTTATCGTCTATTAAGGGTCAGAAAATAAGCAACCTCAGAAAAATCACTTAACCTACTCTTTAGCAAGGCAAAAGAATTAAATTCATTTGATGGCTTTATCTAGTTTCAAAATTAAAAAACCCTAAATACAATCAAGCTGTAATAAAATCTATTGCTAATTTCCAAGGTTCTCATGAAGTGTAAGCTCTAGAAGCTGGACACTCTTAACATGTTGCTCTAACATACATGATGCTAGTATTCACTTTAAAACATACTATTGCCATAAGCATAACTTCTACAGCCAGATGTTCTGATTCAGGTTCTGGCCTCTGCCTCTGACTAAGTCTTGCTTTCCTCATCTATAAAATGGTAATGATAAAACACCTTTAGGACCTACATTCTGGGGATACTGTGAGGTTTCAATTAGTCAATTTATATAAATATACTTGAATTAGTGCTGGGCATATAGTAAGCCCTCAAAAAGTATTAGCCATTCACTGTTATAAAGAAAAATACTGTATTTGTAGAAAAAATTATACACACACATATGGATGTATATATAGACACACATATAGTAAGTGATCTTTGGATTTAAGAAAGTCTTTTTAAACCATATAGTAAAAGAATTTGTGGTTCAAAGACAAATTGAATAAGATGTAGAAATGAGAATAAAACATTAAAGAACTCCTGTTGCTATCAAAACAAAAGGTGATATTAAGCAAATTTTTTTGTTGCATGTAATATGAAAAAGAAAGATATTCATAAATCTAAGCTCCATTTCCCCCTAAATGCAGGGGCACTTCACGTTCAAATAAAAATCTATAAAAAGAAGGCCTACACTTGGCACTGAATCAATTAACTATAAAGTTCTCCTCTGAGCCAAAAAGAAACCTATGTGAATTTTTAGTCTGTTCCTCTTTTTCTTGAGTTTTAATTCACAGAAAACTATAAACAGTAATAATAAGTATAAAAATAATTACAGAATCTTTTAAAAAGGAATGGTATTTTTTTTTGAGAAGCTGTGATTAATCACGAAATCTACAGCTGTTTCTCTGAATATTATTATGTGCATAAAAGATATTTCACAGTTGGAGAAAAAAGAATTATTTTGTGATCCTACACACACACACACAAACTAAAGTTTGTAGAATTCAGAGGAACTGAATAATTAGTGAAAAATTTCTTGTTGTACACTTACAGATAAGCATCAGACGCAATTTAAAAAAAACCTGTTAACTTCCACATTTACTATGTGAAAACACAAAAGAGAAATGTGATAGTACTTAAGGCAAAACAAAAGAAATTCAAGAGTTTGTTCATGATATCCCTACACAACTGTCCTCTAGAAATGAACTCTAGGAGAATAAAACTTGAACTTAGACACTAAAATAATGAGATTTCTGGGATACAGAGGAAGGAAAAAACTACATTTCTATTCCAGAAATATAAATAAAATATGCACCCCAACTGATTACACAGGTCATTCAACAAGATAAAAGACTTATTCACAGTTTTAATTTTAAGTGATTCTAAAAAGGGAAAATTTTCAGCAATCTGGTGAGAATATTTTCCCTAAAGAAAGGACGGTTCACACAATTAAATTGATATATACTTTCCATAACCACACTAATAAGTCATGATTACTCAGCCTCAGTGGCAGATGTGGTGGTTCCCAGACAAAATGAACATGAGTAACTCAGATTCTGGTTCGTTGCTCATTCTCAAGAGCCTACTGAGCCTGTACCTCGACATTTTAGTTTAAGCTATGTTAAATGACAGCAAGCCTCAACAGTTCTTTTTAACATTACAAGTTAATAGTTCCTAAATATAATGGACTTGACTGAAATAAATATTACATGAAGAACCCAAACACAAAATCAAAAGATGATCATTTTGATTAAGAGAATTTTAACAGTTGCACATATTAAATTACCTTTTAAGTAGATTTTCTAAAACCTACAATTTACTACAATGTTATTAAACATAAAAGAATCACATTTAAGCCATACTAGATGAAGAAATGAGGGATAAAGACAAAAAGCTATAGTATAAGCAGCAAAGGCTAGCTGGAAAGATTCAACGCAAAACATAAAGGTAATACTATGTACCGAGCAGGCGGTTCCAGCTCTCATGTGAGTGGGCAAGTATTGATATGCATGGGCTAGAGAGTCTAGCCTGTGGCTGAGGGTTTTCTGCCTCATACCATGAAGTGACTGGAACAGATGTTCACTCCTACACGAAACAACTGGAAACCCTACAAAATACATGGAATAATTCTTTTCAGACATTGTACCACAGGCAGTACAGGGGTACTTTCTTGACTGCTGAGAAAAGGGATACAAATGCAGAAGCCCTGTGATGACTCTGGCTTTCCAAGTGCAGACACACTGCGTGTCTGCAGCAAAATCCACACTTCCCTGGTGGTCCAGTGGTTAGGACTCTGGGCTTCCAATGCCAGGGTCCTGAGTTCAATCCCTGATCGAGGAACTAAGATGCCACATGCCGCAGAGCAACTAAACCTGGGCGCTGCAACTACTGAGCCTGTACGCTCTGGAGTCCCCCCAACACAACAAAATGATCCTGTATGCCACAACTAAGACTTGAGGCAGCCAAATAAAAAACACATTTTAAAAAAATTCATATTCCATGGGACTTCCCTGGAGGTGCAGTGGACAGGAACAGGCCTGCCAATGCAGGGGACACAGGTCCCCTGGTCCAGGAGTATCCCACATGCCACAGAGCAACTAAGCCTGTATGCCAACTACTGAGACCGGGTGCTGCAATCACCGAAGCCTGCATGCCCAGAGCCTCTGCTGCGCGGCAAGAGAAGCCAGTGCAATGAGAAGCTGCGCAACGCAACTAGAGAGTAGCCCCTGCTCCCCAAAACTAGAGAAAGCCCGCACAAAGCAACAGACACCCAGTGCAGCCAAGAAGTAAAATAAAGAATAAAAATAATAAAATCTGTTGTCCGAAGAGGGAGACCCTAAGAAAAGCAGGGTAGTACTGCCGCACTGAGATGAAAATTCGAGCTTGGGGGGGCTGAGTGGTTGAAATCTGTGGGGCAGAATGCCTAATGCAGAGAAAGGACTCTCCATTTGTGTATGGGGGTCCCCCTGAGACTCCAGCACACAAAGCTGCACTGCATGCTACGATAACGTTCTACAAGGCCAGGCAAAGTACAGTTAGTGAGAAAAGAAGCTGGACAATTCTTAGCCTTCACCCAGGGCTGGGAAACACCTGAACTTCAGTGAGCTGGAGTGGAAAGACTTAGCATTCAGGGATGACCTTGCAAAGAGCCCAGTAAAAGCTAAATAGATCATAATAGAGGTTTTAAAAAGACTTAAATGGACCAAGTCAGCCCACTAGTAACTTAGTGCCCTGCAAAACAAAAAAACTGATACTCTGTAAAGGATGATGACAAAATCCAAATAATCAACAACTTAATACCACATTTCATCATCTAAAAAGAAATAGCTAGATATGTGAAACAGGTTGGAAAATATGACCCATAACCTGAAGAAACAGAAACAGACCCAGAAATGTTAGATATAATGGAATTAGCAGACAAGGCCTTAAAAAGATTAGGCGGGACAAAAAGTTTGTCTGGGTTTCTCTGTTATGTTATGGAAAAATGTGAATGAACTTTCTGGCCAACCCAATATGTTCAAAGATTTAAAGCAATTTGAGCCCAGGGGCCAAATTCAGCCTACCACTAGATTTACAGAGTTTCAAAGAAGGTAACCATGTATCCATGGCTATACAGATCATCTCTGGCTAATTCTCTGCTTCAGTGGTAACATGGAGCAGCCCTGACCGAGATGCTGTGGTCTATGAAGTCTAAAACTTTTATTATTTGGACATTTACAGAAATAGTTTGCTGATCCCTGATTTAAAGGAAAACATAAACACAATGCAGGAAGAAATACAAGTATAAAAATAATAAAATGGAACTTCTAGAGCTGAAAATGTAATATCTGAATAGAAAAATTCACTGGATAGTCAACAGATTAGACACCACAGGACAAATATTAGAGAACTTGAAGACAAGGCAATAGAAAGTATGTGAACCAAAGGACACAGAGAGTAAAGGCTATGGAGAAGTGAACCTCAGTAACCTGTGGAATAATACCAAACAGTTTAAGATATATGTAACTGGAATTCCAGAAAGAGAGAGGAAAGTGTGTGTGTGTGTGTGCATGTGTGCATGTTGGCGAAGGGATGGCCAAATATTTTCAAGATCTGCTGAAAAATATCAACTCATCAACTCACAGATTTAAAAAATTCAACAAACCTCAGTCAGGATCAACATAAAATAAAACACAATCAAATTGCTGAAAACCATAATAATCACATCATAATCAAATTCTATAATTCAGCTATATCAAGAAAATCTTAAAAGCAGGGGGGATAAAAATAACACATTATATAGGCATACCATGCTTCACTGCACTTTGCAGATACTGTAATCTTTACAAATTAAAGGTTTGTGGCAATCTTGTGTTAAGCAAATTTATTGGCTCTATTTTTCCCACAGCATTATTTAATTAAGGTATGTATATATTTTTTAGACATGTAATAGAGTAAAATATACAGTAAACATAACTTTCAGATGCACTGAGAAACCAAAAAATTTGTGACTTGCTTTATCACCATATTTGCTTGTGCTCTGGAACCAAACCGACAATATTTCCAAGGTGTGACTGAGTCACCTACAGGGAAATACAGACAGGGCTTCTCATCAGAAACAAACCAAAAACCAATAGAATTACTTCTCTAAAGCGCTGAAAGGGAAAAAGAAATCTGTGAATCTAGAATTAAGGGAAAATATATTTCAAAAATAAAGACGAATTAATAACATTTTCAGATAGACAAAAGTCAAAAGAATTTGTTCCAGGAGATCTGCACTACAATAAATGTTAAAGGAAGTTCTCAGAAGAAAAGTAATAGCAGATGTAAACTTTAATGTACACAGAGGAGTGAAAAGCATTGGAAAGAGAGAACACCATTTTTCCTCATTTTAAAATCTCTTAAAAAAAATAACTAGTTGTTTAAAGCAAAAACCATGATGTATGTCGGACTTCCCTGGTGGCTGAGCCGCAAAGAATCTGCCTGCCAAGGCAAGAGATGAGGAGACATGAGTTCGATCCCTGGGTGGGGAAGATCCCCTGGAGGAGGAAATGGCAACTCACTCCAGTATTCTTGCCTGGAAAACCCCATGGAGAGAGGAGCCTCGTGGGCTACAGTCCACAGGGTCACACAGAGTCAGACATGACCGCACACACAAGCACACACCTAAGGCACATACAGAAGTAAAATATAAGACAGTTCAGTTGCTCAGTCATCTCCAACTCTTTGCAACCCTATGGACTGCAGCATATACAACACAGCAAATATAAGACAACAACAGCAAAAGGTATGGGAGGGAGAAAAGGGAGTATCATATTATAATGTGGTTATATTATATATCCTAAAAATAATACTCATTCAAAGAAGGTAAGAAAAGAATAAAAAACAGGTGGGGACCAGCAGTTTAAAGGTAGACTTAACCATACTGACAACTAGATTAATTGCAAATGTGCCAAATATACAAATGAAAACGCAGAGAGTGTCAGACTGAATTAAAAAGCAAGACCTCAGTATATGCTCTCTACAAAAAGCCCATTTAAAATATCCAGATCCAAAAGTAAAGCAATGCAAAAAGATAAACTGTGTAAAAATAATCATACAAAATAGACTAAGCAGATCTCAGGAGAAGGTATATTATTTTACTACAGATGAATAAGGACATTTCGTAATGATAAAAAGGCTAATTCTCAGGAAGACAGAAAATCTTAAATGTGTATGCACCTAATAACAGCATGTCAAAATATATAAAGCAAAAACTAACAGAACTAAAATGAGAAATAAAGACATATCTACAATTAGAGTTGAAATTTCAACACCCTTCTTTTTAGTTGATAGAATAAACAAACTGAAAACCAGAATGAACACAGAAAACTTGAACAACATGGAACACTATACCCCAAAATAGCTAAATACATATTCTTTTCAAGTATACATGAAAGAGTCATCAAGAGAGATCATACTCTGTGGTACAAAGTGAGTCTCAGCACATTTAAAAGAATGTACCATGAGACAAGGTAATACAAGCAGCACTTCTTAAGGAAAAGTAGCAAATGATAGTCCTCAAAAGTTAATTTTTCTCTTTAAGGACAGTGTCCTTAAATCTATGTAGTGGTAATCAAAGGAAGCTAAACAGCTATATACAGCACAGGCTGTTATTCCCCAGCACAGGAAGCTCTATAAATTTCCTAGCTAGCAACCAGGTCGCTAGTAACATTCACTAACTGCCTCTGAGAGTTTCTAATTACTGCCAATGGAAGTTCCCTTTAATGATCTGAAGGTCAACTTTTATGATTGGGATGAAAAGTTACACTCTCATCAGAGTGACAGGTTTTTAGGGTCCTTTTTTGGGGTGGGTGGTTACTTCAACATAGTCATTCTAAGTGAAGTCAACTCAACAAGACAGTTCAGTTCTTTGTGACATATTGAACATCTGGTTTTGCTTCAGTTCAAAGCCTCATATATCTTAGTCTCATGAGCTGATTACACTATATTTTCCAAAGTTTTGATAGTGGAATAATTTTGCTCTGTCCAGGATAAAAAGATGTAGTGCTTGGCTAGGCTAGAGGATGTCTGGGTGAGAGAGACCATAGTTAGCTTGGGGGTGGGTGGGGGGTTGGGGAGGAGACAGTATTTCTAACAAGAGCAGATACAGGTATTTGGAGGAAAAGTATTTTAACTTAAAACATTCTTTTAAGATAAATTTTACAAGTTACACTTCTATAATTTACATTCTTTCAGGAATAGTAAATATACTATTAGCTCTATCAAATTAATAGAAATTTAGAATTAAAAAAAAATTATCCTAGAGGTAAAATGATCATTCCTGAAATTATAACACACAAAAATATCCTAAGCTGGTAGTGAGTTCAAAGCAGTGCCCTGATAAAGCAGTACCTATATAAGTCCTGAGAAAGCAATCCTGGTGCCACAAACACAAATTAGTAAATGACAAAAACTAGTCTATGTATTGTTGCTTCATTTAAAGACAAGTGTTTGCTGGATTTTTAACTTTGTTTGGTTCCTTTGGGAGCCCTTTTTTCCAGGGACATTTTTGAAAAAGCGAAAACCTAAAATGATCGTATTAGTTAATTGTAAGCCTAATTTAGCCAAGCTTTTTTATCAACCAAGATGACAAATATGATATCACAATAATAGTGTAGTATGGGGACTTCCCTGGAGGGCCAGTAGTTAAGACTCAGAGATTCCAATGTAGGAGGTCTGGATTTGATCCCTGGTTGAAGAACCAAGTTCCCACATGCTGCGCAGCTGGGGGGCTGTCCCCGCCAAAGAAGAGTGTAGTATGTGTATGTATGAGTTTTTTCAAGGAAGATGAGCAGACAGACAGACATTCTTCCACTCCAGGCAGCTCCCTCAGAACTGATAAAACATTCCTAAAGACTGGAGTTGTTTGTATAACATCTGTAATGTCAATTCATAGCCTAATCCATCATCCATACACAGAAGTCAAGTGTGATCCCAAAGGCAAAATTTCCAATTAGTTTTGTCTGGAAAGTTTAGGGCAAAGGTAATAAAATCAAGAATTCTGTGCTGATTCACTGGGAAAACATTTGTTTGCCACACTCCTTCACTGAGGAACAAAAGGAGTCAGTGGTTAGTCTGGAATGTGATTCATTAGGAATATCTGGGTGATAAATGAAAAGAGATGACAAATGGTTGTCTGTATGACTTGCAAAACCTTTGTTTTCTTTAAGTCCAACTTTCAGGGGAGTTTAGAAATGCTTTTACAAACAGGAATTCCACTCTTCAAATTCTTTTAATCATTGCTTTTCTCATTGTAGTCAGAAAACAACTTTACCTAAGGTTATGGTGTACAACAAATAACTCTAGAAGGCTAGAGCATAAAACTGTTGACTCCAAATGGACACTGGGAGGTTTAACTAGTGTTTGTGGGGTTTTTCTCTATGAAGAAGAGTTTATAAATTAAGCCCCTATTCTCTCCCTATAGAAGGTGCTACAGTATGTAAAGAAGCAGTAATTTGGTCATTAGTTAATGTGGATTTTAGTTTTCCAAAAATCTATTAGTAACTTAACTAGATGTACTCAGACTTCTATCTCACATTCCTCATTTGATGAAAAGCCTGATTAATAATAATGATAATAATGCCTGTTCAACCTAAGTAACAGAGCAATGTAATGAGGTTATGTAGTAAGTGTTATGATAAGTATAAAATAACCAAAATGAAAATGTGTAAACTGTATAGTTCAGGCTCTAGGTTATAAGGACCTGTCTTCAAAGTCATTTTTATTATATTAAATCAATCCGTAAGTAAAGATATGTTTCACTTTTCTTCTCTAAACCTAAACAATTTTGATCATAAAGTTGATTTAATATTCAGGAGGAATGGACAATGTATTTATAAAGAGAACTTTTAAAAAACTTATAAATTGTCTAAAATATATATCCAAAAGAACAGATTTCAGGTAAACTGAATCTTACTAGCTAGCTTTCATTTAAGCGCACATTAATAGATAGTGACTTCAGGGCAGGAAGTCAGTCAGCCTGTGCATATCCTTCTGGGTTTGGTGAAAACCCAGCCCTGTCCTGGAGATCCGGGTTTCTACTTTTGATGTGGTGATACTCTTAAGAGTTAATACATGAGTCATTCCTTGGGGAAAGACGAGGAGAAGAGCTGATCATGCCCTCATCAAAAAAGGGCAAACAGATCTTTTCTAAGAAGGGCCTGATGGTCTTCCCGCAAGAGCCCTGAGTCACTGCATACTTATAGCCAGAGTCACTATACCTACACAGAGCAATGTTAGGTCACACTAGAACCTTCCTTTTGGCAATCTCTTCCCTTTTTTGTCTTACAGAGGGATAGACAGGGAAGCTACGGAGCAATCATCAGAAGTCAAGCAGGAAAAAATGTGAAGAGGCTGGCTAACAATTTTTAAAAGAATTATTTCAGCTCATGGCATTAAACGATTACTACAATAGTTCTCTTACTGAAACTGCTTCACTATTTCACTTCAACCCATATCCACGCACTTTTTAAAATAACCTTTTCTTTAGACAATAAATAGCCAAGAGTCAAAAAGTATCAGAAAGGCTTTATATGTATACATATAAAAGAGTATGATAAAGTACTATATACAAACTATGAAGTACTTATTCACTAAAGAAAACAGGGTGCTACAGACAGAAATGTTCTATAAACACTTGATAGTAATCAAGATCTTGGGTTTTTTAAAATGTACAATTTTTACCACACATTAGTGATGAAATAACACTAAACTTTAAGGCAAAATCAGACTTCTGAATTTTATACAGGGGCAAATATCTCACTACTTACTTTCCTTGTATTTACTACATAACAAAGAGCCCCAGTTTTTCTTATTAAAATGGTCTTTATGTTTTTAAGTAGAATTCTTTATTCATTTATCTTATTATCATATCTGATAACCACATTCTAAACTTACAGTTTTATGACCATGGTTTCTCATGGTACTTAAAACACTCTTGACATTCACTGATTTTTACCAATATTTATCTAAAAATGATATTCTTAATCTAAAATGGTCTTTCAACACAACTGACTCATAAACACCATTCAGATGATAATGACCTGATGGTATATCTTTTTATAAAATCTGATCTACTTTACAATGTAACTAAATAGCTTTCAAACTTCTCTATGTACCAACTGCCATCTAAATAAGACAGTTTTAATGTGAAAATCCCTCCCATTTTGATTCCCAAAAGTGAGGGAATTCAATGGTTAAAATAGATGCCAAAGAGAAAAGGCATTTTGTACAATACATTCAGCCTTCTATTTACAGCTCAATATTTGAGAATCTTTAAAAATTTTAAGGTGATAGTTGATAGTTTTTGTTCTCAGAGTTCTTTGTCTAAGAGCTGGAGTTGTTTTGAAAGGAACATAGGGCTTGGTAAACCTTTCTCCAGGAAACTGCTCCACCTAGTGTCAAAACTGTCTGTGTACACATTATTTGTAAATTTTTGCTGAAGGACTCACTCTCTTTGTTATTGTTAAACAGAACAGACTTTATAATCATGAATAGCATACGCAGTTTGCTGTTGCTGTTTGTCACTATCTCGTGTCCAACTCTTTTGTGACTCTATGGACTGTAGCCTGCCAGACTCCTCTGTCCACAGCAGTTCCCAGGCAAGAATACTGAAGCAGGTTACTGTTTCCTACTCCAGGGAATCTTCCCAACCCAGGGATTGAACCTGGGTCTCCTACATTGGCAGGCGGATTCTTTACCACTGAGCCACCTGGCAGTTGTTAAATCACCTTGTCTTACAACTTTAGGAAGAATAATGTACATGCATATAAGGAGCATGTCTGAGATATATTTCTCATTATCAAGTTCCAATGTTCCTGCTTTTAACCTGGTTGTTTACAAAATTACGAATCATATATTCTAGTAATGGGAAATAATTCTAATGTGGCTACTGAAATTACCTTATCGCTTCTCCCAATTATTTGTAACAATCTAAATGTAATTCAAAAATTATTTATTTCTCAAAATGATTGCAGTGTTGTAAAGGTTGCATTTTTACAACAGACTGGTTCTGCACACATCAATGATTTCAAACATGAGATTAGAACTAAATTTTGTTGTCATCAGGCAGCTCAACTGGAAGAAATTCTTTTACTTTTCTCTTCATGAAAAGTTTTTTTTTTTTAACCCCTTGATGGTCTTCCAGACCACTCAAGCACTTGCACAACTATATTCTCTTCCAAAACATCATGTTAAGTCTACTGTTATGACCTGGAAGAGAGAAGAAATCCTTTTTTGGCAAGCAGAGAAATCAAATGCATAGCACGTCACGTAAAAATCCTTAGAGAGTGGTTAGTTCACTAAGGCTCCCAAGTTCAACATGCTTCTTCTGGTGTACTATAGTCATCCCAGGAATTAGAGCCAGGGTTAGCAAACTGCAGCCTGTGGATTAAATCCAGTCTGCTATTTGTTTTTTTGAACAAAGACTGACGGGGAAACAGTCACATTCATTCCTACATACTGTCCCTGGGTGCTTTCCTATTACCATGACAGATCAGAGTTACAAAAGGGATTGCACGGCCTGCAAAGACTAAAACATTTACTATTTGGCCCCTTTACAGCAAAAGTGCTGCCCCTGGGCTGTCGTCGTCCCTTAGGCCAAATCATTACTAAGGTGAAAATTCTGACACATTCAAACACAGAGATACATCAAAGAAGTTAACAGCAGTCACGTTCTCTTTATTAAGCTGTTTTTACTCTGGGCATTATTTCCACTAGTAAATAAGCACTCAAGTTCTGAATCACCTGAAAGGAAACCTGCTACATACATGCTGAGACTAAAATAAATTTGTTAACGGACTTCTGGAAATTACTATGTAAGAGGAGAGGGCTTAGAAGATGTGACCTTAGGAAAATCTACTCACCACAGAAGCTCTTCTGACTTCTGATCTACTTATAAAAGGGGCTTCCCAGGTGGTGCTAGTTGTAAAGAATCCACCTGCCTATGAAGCAGACTCAAGATATGCAGGCTCAGTTCCTGGGTCAGGAAGATACCCTGGAGCAGGAAATGGCAACCCACTCCAGTATTCTTGCCTGGAAAATGCCATATACAAAGGAGCCTGGTGGGCTACAGCCCATGGGTTCGTAAAGAGTCAGGCACGACCGAGTGTCTGAGCTGTGCGCGTGCACACATGTGCACACACACACACACACACATTACTTATTAAAAAGTAAATCAATGAAATCAGTAAACTTGCGCTACCTGCCAGGCAAAATCAGCTCATGAAATAGACATCAAGTTCATGAAACAGTCATCTACTACAGGTGTACTTATACAAAATGACTATAAAATTCTAAAACAAAAGAGCAGATGAAAAAAGTGCATAATGCAAGCATCTTAATAAATTATTTCAGGCACAGGTAGTGGGTTCAATCACTGGGTCAGGAAGATCCCCTGGAGAAGGAAATGGCAACCTACTCCAGTATTCTTGCCTGGAAAATTCCATGGACCGAAAGGCCTGGCAAGCTACAGTCCATGGGATTGCAAAGAGTTGGACACGCCTTTGTGACTGAGCATGAGCACCTACTTATATATACATATATATATATACATACACACAACCTTTTCTTAATCTTTATTCATTCCTCAATCTCTGTGCTTCAATGTAGAATTACTTTCCTTCTATTTATTCAAAGAACACTTTTTACTATTTCCTTTACAGCATGGTTGCTAGTGGCAAACTGTTTCTGTTTTTCTGAAAATATCTTTATTTAATACTGTTTGCAGGTCACTTTTGAATATCATCTGTTAGCAGTTATTTTCTTTAAGCCATCTAACGATATCCCACTGTCAGTTGATTTTTTTCAACAAAAGCTATGACAAATCAGTCTTAACTAAAGTTCCTGTGAAGACAGTATTTTTTCTCCATCTCTCCTTTTTTGATCTAGATACTTTTCTCTGATCAATTAATCCTGTCTTAGCTGCGGTCTGTTGAAGTCCATTAACTGAGTTCTTAATTTCAGATACTATTCTTTTAATTCAAAATTTCCACTTGCTCTCCTTTAAAGTTTTCAACCTCTGGTAAAATATTCTAACTTGTATTTTACTTCTTTGAAACACACTGATTTTGGATTAAGGTACATGCCTACTAACCTTATTAAACAGATACCCTGTGGATCTATTTCTATTATTTCTTGTTTTGACCAAATTATATTGTTTCCTCAGATATCTGATTACTTTGGATTGAGTGTCTGACTTATTATTTTTTTAATATAATGTGACGCCTAGGATGACTTTAATTTCCTCTAGACTTAAAATTTACACCTGAGCTTCAGCCTCTGTATGGGCTGATTTGTATGATATTCATCCTTACATTTAAACTATGGCCTCTCAGGGCCCCAGAGCCAAGCCTGCAGGTTTATCAGAGCATATATTTGACTGGTTCCAAACAGTGTCTGAAAAGGAGTGTTTTGAAAATAAAAACAGAGTACGACGAATGATAATAATAATGATGATGATGATGATGGTCACTTAACATTCACTGAGCACCTTATAGATACTAGCCACTGAACTGAAAGCTATACATGTCTTATTTCATTTACTCCTCCAAATAGCCTTATGAGATAGGTACTAGTATTATCATTCCCATGTACAGCTGAATAAACTGAGGCTTAAAAAGTTAAGATATTTGCCAAATATCACAGAGTTAGTAATACTGGACCATGCATTGAAACCCAGCTCTGACTATGCCCTATTATCTACCTCCCATGATAGGAATATGTTAGTCCTATAACAAAATCAACCTCCATGACTTGCATATTTTTAAATAATAAAGAAAAAGAATTAAGGCATTGTACCTGAAACTGGACATGCCACAGGAGTATGTTCTGCATGTAAACATACATGACAATGAGAAGAAAGTCTAACTAATAACTGCTTAACTAATTAATGAATGTGTAAAATTATTAAAAAAAACCATTTTCATTCACATGCATTAACTGGTACTATGCAGCCATAAACACAGAAAAAAATAGAATATGCCTCTAATCTATTTGAGGGTTTCATATTTACCCAGAATAGAACCTGCAAATACAGGACAGTATATTGGTTGTATTAGCAATGCCACCTAGTGGCAAACTAATATAGCCATAGATAGAAAAAAAGTTCTAGAAGAGTGGTTCTTAACCTTGTATGGGTTACAGTCTGGAGAATCTAACACTATAGGTCCTTTCTCCCAGAAAGATGCACAGTTATGAAGACACATAGCAAGTACAGTGTTCAGGAAGTTAAAAGACCTCCTGAAACCCATTTGTTAACTCTTAGAATTAATGGAACGAACCAACTAACCTAGCCGAGCTGTGCCACGCTAAGCTGTTTCAGTAGTGCCCAACTCTCTGCAACCCTGTGCACCACAGCCCGCCAGGCTCCACTGTCCAGAGGATTTTCCAGGCCAGGTTACTGGAGTAGGTTTCCACGCCTTCCTCCAGGGGATCTACCCAACCCAGGAATCAAACCCATGTCTCTTACCTCTCCTGTATAGGGAGGTGGATTCTTTAATGTGAGTGCCACCTGGGAAGCCCCTCGACTAACCTAGAGGCCCAACCAACTTCCCATGAGCCTTGCGAAGGAATCTATTCATTTTTCACTTCAATCTCTTCCTCTCTGTTTAACAATCACTATTTCTGCATAAACATTGCAGACAGATTCTTTACCCGCTGAGCCACCAGGGAAGCCCTCTGCATAAACAATATCTAACTTTTCCTTTGTGGTTACATACCTGTTCTCAGCAAACCTCAAGATTTCGACTGCTCCCAAATCAATTTACAAAATTTGACAGTAGGCCAAACAAGTCATTTTTCCTGGTTGATTTTCATTAATTTTAACATTTAATCAAGCAACTAGTCTTACTTCTAATGCTTAAAGAAATGATGGAAAAAAAAAGGAAAAAAAAAAAAGAAATGAGAATTTCTAGAACATCTGAATTAAGTTATAACTTTCAATTGTAACTAAAAACTATAAATGAAATTGCTGAATGATAAACTTAAAAATCAAGAAAAATTTTCCATTTTAAAGGCAGATATGTAGGTAAATAATATTTTAGGAAATAAAGTAACATTTTTAGATCACCATTGAGTTAAACAGTGAGTTATAATTAACTAAATGATTACTTCCAAAAGAGGTAACTTCCATACTGGGAAGAACCTAATTGAGAAATTTTGTCTGTGCAGGAAAAATTTTCCTATTTCACTTTAAAATCATAATTTCCAGTAAAGAGAACCATGATCAAGAATGAACTAAATTTTTTCTCTGTTAAACTCAGTTTCTTTTTCACCTATTTTACTATAAATTATTATCTTCTTTAAGTTTTTCATGTGGACAGTTTTTAAAATCTCTACTGAATTTGTTACCATATTGCTTCTGTTTTATGTTTTCCTTTTTGGCTAAGAAGCATGTAGGATCTTAGGTCCCTAACCAAGGACTGAACCCATACCCTCCGCACTGGGAGGACAGCGCCTTAACCATTAGACTGCCAGGGAAGTCCCTTGCTGTAAACTGTTGTCAAAAGAAGGGTCATATTTCTGACCAAACTTCTCTCCTAATATAGTCAATTGTTCTCTTGACTGAAGGGCACATGGAAAGGGTGCCTAATTCATCAGCATAAAAACGTATGGCATGAGAATGTTAACATCACATCTCCTTAAGTAAGGATTATGTGAAGGCTCATAAATGAAAGACGTAATTAGGACTTTCCAGATACAATCACATTTCACAAATATAAAACAAAAGGAATGATGATCTATAAGGAAAAAACCATGTCAACCATTACCACCAAGAAAACATTAAAAATCTAATCGTAGATTATTTTGAATCACTTTTTAAATAAGATATCAAATTCTTAAACTTTTATTTGATACTGCTTTGCCTCTAGTTTCCTGGCTATTTTTCTCCATAACTGCCAAAGTTCACAAATGCATAGTCTGTACTTACTGATGACAGTTTTTTACCACACATCTGCTACACTATTGTTTATTGACTACCTTGGCTCTTAGAAGGACTACATGAAATAATTCAGGTAAAGAGCTGAGCAGAGAGTCTAGCATGTGGTAAACATTCAATAAATGTTAGTCTACTGGTCAGGACAGGTTAAAATAACAAATAGCCCCCAAATCTCAGTAGCTTAAGACAACTAAGTTTCTATCTCCCTTACTCTACATATCCATCAGAGGCTAGCAAAGTGAATCTGCTCACCGTAGTCAGATACTTGGGCTCCAGGTGAAACACAGCATGACAAACCTTGAAACTTCCATCAGGAAGCAAGATCTACCAATTATGCTCACATTTCATTGATGAAAGCAAATCACCTGGCTGGAGTTCAACAGGATGAGGATGCAACATCTCCTCACAACAATGAATACCAAATATGGGTGAAAAACAACAGAATTGGCTTCAGTTAGTATTGCTCTGATGACAATAATGATGCCAATGTTTGCCATTTTTGGTAGCAATAGTAGAAACAGCTGTAGTTAACGTCCTGGAATCTGACTTTCATCCCAATCAGGTAATTAAAAATAAACAAAAACCAGTGACCTTTTATCTTCCTTTTGTTTGACTTCTCAGAAAATTATTTTTTCCAAATACTTGGTTTTCTTCATTTTCCCTGTTATACCTAGGGAATTCTGGAAGGAATTCTGTGTTTAAGAACTAACAAATTTAAGAACTAGAGATAATCTGGTCAAATTGAAATGGCATATTCTGGGTACCTCTTTATAGTTCTAATATTAATATATTGCTCTTCAAGAATTCTCATTCTGAATTTGTTTGCTATATTGACCTTTCATCCATTTTTGATCACTACTATCTAAAAAAGTGTTCTTCTGACCAAATCCTCACTGATTCATGATAAAACAAACAAACAAACAAAAAAAAAACCTCTCAAACACACACACACAACTCACAACAAACTAGGAACAGAAGTGAGTTTCACCAACTTGATAAAGAACACCAACAAAAACCTGTAGCTTACATGCTATGTAGCTTCACGGTGAGAGACTAGAGGCTTCCTCGCTAAGGTTGGGAACATGGGGATTTCCCCGCCACCACTCCAATTCAACATCAGACGGAGCTGATGCAATGAAAGACAAGGGGGAAAATGAAGGGTACACAGATTGAGAAGGAAAAAACAAAACTATTTGCAGATGACATGATTATCTTACATAGAAAATCCTAAAGAATCAACAAAGTCCTGAAAACTACTAAGGTTGCACAATACAAGGTTAATGTACAAAAGTTGATTACTTTCCTGTGTATCACCAATTAATATACATGATCTATAGATCATGTCCCTAGGCATTTACCCAAATGAGCTGAATTCTTATATATATATATCCAAAACTCTGCACATGAATATTTATAGCAGCTTTATTCATAATGGTTTTAACCTGGAAATAACCATGATGATCTTCAATACATGGATGGATAAACAAATTGTGGTGGTACACCCAGGAAATGGAATATTATTTGGAAATTTAAAAAAAAAATGAGATACTGGCACTTCCCAGTGATCCAGGGGACTTTGTGCTTCCAATGCAGTGGGTGTGGGTTTGATCCTTGGTTGGGGAATTAAGACCCCACATGAAGTGGGGCATGGCCCCCCAAAAAATAAAGAACTGAGGTATCAAGCCATGAAGACAATGGAGGAACTTTTCATCCATATTGCTAAGTGAAAGAAGTCAAGCAGAAAAAGACTCATACTGTATAATCCCAACTATACGAACAAAATCAAAACTTACAGAGAGAGTAAAAGATTAGTGTTTTCTTAGGGTCTATGAGTAGGGAGAATGAGAAGGGTAGGAATAAACAGGTATAGCACAGAGTATTTTTAGGAGAGTGAAGCTATTCTGTGATACTGTAATGGAGAATGTATAACATTAAGGTCTTGCCAAAACCTATAAAACTATATAAAACACAGAGTGAACTCTAATATAAACAATTGGCTTTACTTAGTAATGCATCAATATTGGTTCCTCAACTGTACAAAAATGGTTTTAATGATCAAGATTAATCATGAAGGTGTGGTCACACCAGATATCCTGGAGTGTGAAGTGAAGTGGAACTTAGGAAGCTTTACTATGAACAAAGCTAGTGGAAATGATGGAATTCCAGCTTAGTCAGTCAAAACCCTAAAAGATAATGCTGTTGAAGTGTTGCACTCAATACGCCAGCAAATTTGGAAAACTCAACAGTGGCCACAGAAATGGAAAAGGTCAGTTTTCATTCCAATCCCAAAGAAAGGCAATGCCAAAGAATGTTCAAACTACCACATAATTGCTCATTTCACATGCTAGCAAGGTAATGCTCAAAATTTTTCAAGCTAGGCTTCAACAGTACATGAACCAAGAACTTCCGGATGTACAAGCTGGATTTAGGAAAGGCAGAGGCCAGAGATCTAATTGCCAGCATCTGTTGGATCATAGAAAAAGCAAGGGAATTCCAGAAAAACATCTACTTCTGCTTCACTGACTACGCTAAAGCCTTTGACTGTATGGATCACAGCCAAAGCCTTAAATGTGTGGATCATAACAAACTGTGGAAAATTCTAAGAGATGGGAATACCAGCCCACCTTACCTGCCTCTTGAGAAACCTGTATGCAGGTCAAGAAGTAACAGAACTGTACATGGAGCAATGGACTGGTTCAAAACTGGGACAAGGCTGTATGTTGTCACCCTGCTTAATTTTACTTCTATGCAGAGTACATCATGAAATTCCAGGCTGGGTGAAGCACAAGCTGGAATCAAGATTGCTGGAAGAAATATCAACAACCTCATATATGCAGACGACCCCACCCTAATAGCAGAAAGCGAAGAGGAACTAAAGAGCCCTTGGTGAAAGTGAAAGAGGAGAGTGAAAACTCTGGCTTAAAACTCAGCATTTAAAAAATGAAAAGAATAGCATCCAGTCCCATTACTTCATGGCAAACAGATGGGGAAACAATGGAAACAGTGACAGACTTTCTTTACTTGGGCTCCAAAATCACTGTGGACACTGACTGCAGCCATGAAATTAAAAGATGCTGGCTCCTTGGAAGAAAAGCTATGACAAACCTAGACAGTGTATTAAAAAGCAGAGACATCACTTTGCCAACAAAGCTCCGTATAGTCAAAGCTATGGTTTTTCCAGTAGTCATGTGAGTTGGACCATAAAGAAGGTTGAGCACTGAAGAATTGATGCTTTTGGACTGTGGTGTTGGAGAAGGCTCTTCAGAGTTCCTTGGACTGCAAGGAGATTCAACCAGTCAATCCTAAGGGAAATAAACCCTGATTATTCATTGGAATGACTAATACTAAAGCTGAAGTTTCAATACTTCAGCCACATGATGTGAAGAGCTTTCTCACTGGAAAAGACCCTGATGCTGTGAAAGATTGAGGGTAGGAGGAGAAGGGGGTGACAGAGGATGAGATGGTTGAATGACATCACTAACTTAATGGACATGAGTCTGAGCAAACTCTGGGAGATAATGAAGAAAGGGAAGCCTGGTGTGCTGTCATTCATGGAATCGCAAAGAGTCAGATGTGACTGAGCGACTGAATAACAAAAATGCAGATCTGGTTATTTTGCCTTTAGGGCACTTAAAAGTAACTCTAAATGCTACTGACAAATAACAAAAATCAAATTAATCTAATGCTGAAAAACATGGTCTGATCCATCTGGATGCCGGTTTATTACCAGCAATGATAATGCCACAATGTTTTAATATGGTTTTTATGTATAACACAACACAGTTCCAGATGTTCCTTGACTTTATCTCCACATTTGCTTAACTAGAAACAATATACATGGCACTGAGGGTAATGAGAGAGTGATACTTCCCTTCAAATAGTTTTTGCAGAATTCTTTCTAAACTTGTGAAAAAAATCTAACTACATTCCCTTAACCCTGCACTCTGATCAAGGGCAGAACTAACTACTCAGTTTACAAAAACAAAGATTCGACTTTTCACTCAAATACATGTTGTAATAAATGCTTATTTGTATGTTTTAAATCCTTTACTGGTTATATGAATCAATGAAACTAAAATAATAATATTTTCACAACAAGACAGTTTATAAATGCCATTTTATAAAAGTTTCTCAAGGATATGAAAAGAAACAGAAAACGTGAAACTTCTTTCAATTTTTTCTTACTCTTACTTATTATGGGATTTATAAGCTTCGTTAGAATCCCTTTTAAGATTCAGTAAAATCTGCTAGCTGGGTTGCTTTATAAATACTTCCAAATTAATCAAATGCAACTAATGAGTTCCTTAATCTGTTCTTCTCAAGGAATCTAAGAGGACAAGTCTAGAAAAGAATAGAAAGATAACTGGTTCTTTCCTCCTCTGCCTCAACCTCTAGTATAGCATTTTATTTCTAGAATAATTAAAGAAACACTGATTTGATCACTTATCTAGGATTTATGTTTCTATCTGGGTTAAAATCGACAAGCAGTCATGAACAGAATTCTAAAATTCCATGTTTTAAAATTCCCATAAACTCACAGAACTTATATATTATAGATTAATTCTTAGGCCTCAGACCATTAGTTAAGCAGCCTTCTGAATACTCATTTCCTAATATTTATCATACTTGCTTCAGAAATGAATTCATTGAAGCATAGAGATTGGAGGTGTTTGCACTGCTGAACTCTATTTAGCAATCAGTACTGCTATGACAACTTTTCACCTGTCTTCTCCATCAAGAGCAAGCTGTTTTCAAATATGAAATTGTTTTCAATACATTATTCAGAGACAGGAAGAGAGTGAAACAAGAGAGACATCCAGGGCACAAATTTAATGAGGGCTTCACTCATGAGCCCCACATTTCTATGACCCTAAAAGTAACTATATAAATTCTGTGCCCTCGATGTCACGCTTGTCACCCCCTAGTCTTAGCTCTGCCATTATTTCATTATATTTGCCAGTGTCCAAAGCAAAAACCTCTCTTTCATTTCTTTAATTTCAACTAAGTAAAAAAATACATTTTTTTAAGGAAGGGTACATTTTACATTTTAATTTAAAAGAGTTTAAGAAAGCATCAATTCTACACGCATAATACTTCATTAATTGCATTCAATAAGAATACCAAAATAACTATCCAGTTGTGTACACGGTTATCTGAGAATGTGAGGGAAGACACCATTTCTCATTTGCTATTAACACAGAAAGTTACTGTCCAAGTCAATTCTAACCCTTCCATGGAATTTCCTACAACTAAATAACTTCAACTATTACAATGTAACTGCACAAGCAAGAGAAACAGTATTCCAAAATCTCAACAGAAAAAATGTTTCATGGCTGAATTAATGTAAGTAAACAATCTCATTTGCCTAAGGCTTTCCCCCTCCCTTCTCTTTTTAAATTCTCAACTCAAAAGGAAAACCAAAACAGAGTTCTGAATCAAACCTAAAGCACTGACTGAGGCTCAGACGGTAAAGCGTCTGCCTACAGTGCAGGAGACCCGGGTTCGATCCCTGGGTCGGGAAGATCTCCTGGAGAAGGGAATGGCAACCCACTCTGGTATTCTTGCCCACCACCCCCCAAAAAAGGGGCTCAAAGAAATATAAAACACAAAGATATTCAAATAAAAACCTTAGAATTTTAACTTCTGTAGTGTAAGCACAAATTAAAACATAATCTCTTTCAATGTTGATTATTAAAAGATAATCTTACCAGATAAAGCAGAAAGGTATGCAGCCCTGTTCCAAGCCCAACAGAAGACAAAATTCCTAAGCCTATCCAGTAGGCATACAAAAGAAACTGTTTCTCTATACGTTGCACATACTGAAAAACAAAAGTGATAAGGTGATAAAAAACAAAATCAGAATTCTTAAGCAGAAATATATTTATCAACTACAATTAAAAAAAACAAAACTAAGTTTCCAATAGGAAGAAAGTATTAAGATTCAAGGCTCCTTAAAGAGACCTAATTCCTCTAACATGTGGTAGCAGAGATGACCAAAAAAAAAAAAAAAAAAAAAAATCATGTGATAGGAATAAAGCTCATTTCTACGTTTTAAAAGTCCTACTATTACAATGACATTTGTAGGAAATACGCAAAATGCTGATAACTATGAGAATAAAAATTTTAAAGACACTTAAAAGTTGCACAAATTTTGTTTAAAAAAGCATGATAATATACAGTGGTAAGAGACGGGTGGTTATTTATATAATATTTGGAACCAGAACTTATTCTTGTTGATCCTAGTAAAAAAATGTACACAAAATTATTTTTATATATTTAAGACCAAGATGCTTTACAAGCAAAAGCAAACTGCAGCCCACTGGGATACAGACTTGGAAGATTTCCAGAGTTTAGATGCTCATATTGGACAGTAAATCCATCAAGCCATTCCCTGGAAACTCTTAATAGCACACACAGATTTCTTTAAAATATATTTAAAACCTGCACTTATATGTATAAAAACTTCTCTGATTAGAAGCAAACTGCTTCACCCCACTCCTTTTAATGCCATTTATTGTTTCCTAATTTTATAAATAATATTTATAAGTAATATTATATAAGTAATATATGTTTATTACAGACAAGTAGAAATACATAAAGTAAAAAACAACTATCGCCCATAATCTCCACCCTACCAAAGATAATCACCATCGGCATTTTGATGAATATAGAGGTAAACTGCTCTAACATGTGAAATGGTACCATTTTGGAACTATTTCCTACCAGAATACATGAATATTTTGCTATTTTAACAAACGTTAAAAAAAAAATGTCTTATTTTCCCTTCATTTATGCTGTACTTATAGACAACAGGCAAGCGAACCTCCCCCACTTTATACATATGAAACCGAACTTTCAATCTAGGATGATACATGAGCTTTGATAGGTCACAGTATAGAAAATATGAAGACTTTGGTATGATTAAAGAATTCATGCTGCCTTGACTAAACATTGCCTGGAACGTTACATTTAAATCCTTAAAGGTAAAAAGTAATGATATATACCAAATATAAATACTAAGCAGCCATGAACTACCACAAGAATATTTTTAATATTTGGCCTTAAAAATAAGACATTAAGATACCACTTATGATATAAATTTTTAAAAAATCAACAAAACCCACAACAAAACCCAAACGGTTCCATTCTGAAACTGCCTGGGATTCGGGAAGGAACAAGAATAGCGCTGGACCTCTTACCTGTTGATGTGCTCCTTCAACATAATACGTAGCTGTAAGCACAGCAAGCAGCAGTAAAAAAGACACCACAATGCTTTGACGATGCCATAATCTTAAAAGCAAAACAAAAAAATGAGATACATCACAGTCTCATTTTTAGGATTCATCACTCTCAAGACATTTCTCACTTAAACAATGAAGCTTTTTAGCTCAGGTTTAGAAGTGGTTCTTGGTGGACTGAGCTCTCTTGTTCTTAAAGACTACAGTCTCTTGATGTACAGAAGAGAATAAACAAGATACATGGGTACAGAATCTAATTTCTTACTGCAAACCCCACTGCAGCCCTCCCCATACCCCCAAATTACTTGTATATACTCCAACCTCTAAGTGGGACGGGACAAAGAGGATATATGAATACCTCTAGCTGATTCATGCTGTTGTATGGCAGAAACCACACAACACTGTAAAGCTATTATCCTCCAACTAGAAATGAATTTGAAAAAGTATATACTGGATAGGGCATTAGCCTTTAGTCAGAGGACTTGGATCAGAGTCTCTGAAGTATTGCACTTAGAGTAAGACACTCAACTAATCTGATTCTGTTCCTTGTTTTTAAAATCATAATGATCATATACTTATTTTACCTTCTTCACAGAATTTCTAGAAGGATCAAATGAACTAAAAAGTGTTACAAAATACTTTATAAAGCGGAAGTACAACAAAAATGTAAATATTATTACAGATATCTTGGAGAGGTAAACTAGAAAATGATTAAGGCAATTAAAAGTTCAACTTGCTCTTTATGATATCAGAAACAGGGCTTACAAGTACTAAATTTAAAGATAGAACACAATCTCCATGGCAGAGTCCTTTTCATTGGATCAAACTATCAGTAGTGCCACATATCCTGAAACTTGACCTGCTAAAGAATCAGTGTATCTAACGTACACAGGCCTGATTGCTCCTGAAGGTAAAGCCAGAAAAAAAAACTTTTCATTGTTAGGGTTCTCCTTTGCATAAAAGATTCAATAGTAGACAAAGGTCAACTCTAATAATCCAGTGAACAAATAGCAGTAAGGTTCCCTAATCTATTTTTCTTCAAACTACATATAAAGAGGAAAATAAACATGTTCCTATAACATTCTAAATTTAATTAATCCATTTTGATAGAGCAGGTGGCAGGAATAGGAGACTGCTGAAGACTTCTAGTAAAAAACAGTTTATATAAAAGTTAATGGAAGACTCCTTACTTTGAGGTCCATTCCTTCAAGATTACTAGGGTTTCCAGAGAAAAATACTGCAAGGTAATGAGTGGCTGTCTCCACAGGACAATATTCTGTCTTTCTTCTCTATCCCTCCTCTTCTTTTCATTCACTGAAGAGGGGTCTGAAAACATTAGTGCAGAAGTTAAAACAGGATGCTACTTTTCCCAGTCACTCTCAAAACTCACCTATCTTGCCATCCCACGTTTGAAGGACTGCATAGAAACCTCAAAAGCAAACAACCTGATTCATACTGTGCCAAGTCTAGGCTGTGTCCTGCTGTTCTTCTCTTACCATTATTTTTGGAATTATTTTAGAGTCAGGACACAAGTTTCTCTTATATATTACTGAAAGTGAAAGTGAAGTCGCTCAGTCGTGTCCGACTCTTTGCGACCCTATGGACTGTAGCCTACCAGGCTCCTCCGTCCATAGAATTTTCTAGGCAACAAGACTAGAGTGGGTTGCCATTTCCTTCTCCAGGGGATTTTCCTGACCCAGGGATTGAACCCGGGTCTCCGACATTGCAGGCAGACACTTTACCACCTGAGCCACCTGGGAAGCCCATACATTACTGGAATACTAAATTAGTCCACTTTCTATGAAAAGCAATTTGGCATCATATCATAGAACAGAGTGATTTAGAGCTCAAAATGTGAAGGCCAACTAGTAGTGTTAATCACTTAGTTACATCCAACTCTGCAATTCCCACGAACCATATAGCTTGCTAAGCTCTTATGTTCACAGAATGCTCCAGGCAAGAATAACTGGAGTGGGTTGCCACTGCCTTCTCCAGGGGATCTTCCCAACTCAGGGACTGAACCCAGGTCTCCTGCATTGCAGGCAGATTCTTTACCATCTGAGCTATCAGGGAAGATCAGCAGGTTCTGCTCTAAAAAAACTTTGTAAAGGGACATCAAACCCTGGCTCTGCCACCTACTGGTCAAAGAGAGTTAACCTTTCTGTGCCTCAGTTTTCTCTTCTCTAAAATAACGATAAAAATAGAACTTACTTTTTAGAGTCTTGTTAAAGATTAAATGAGTTAACACATGTATATATATATGTACAATTAAGGTTACTTATTATTGTAAATAATAGTAAATCTCTTGGCATCATCTCTCAAAATTATAAATGCACATACTCTCCAGTTGAGCTATTTCAAATCCTGAAAGATGATGCTGTGAAAGTGCTGCACTCAATATGCCAGCAAATTTGGAAAACTCAGCAGTAGCCACAGGACTGGAAAAGGTCAGTTTTCATTCCAATCCCTAAGAAAGGCAATGCCAAAGAATGCTCAAACTACTGCACAATTGCACTCATCTCACATGCTAGCAAAGTAATGCTCAAAATTCTCCAAGCCAGGCTTCAAAAATACGTGAATCGTAAACTTCCAGATGTTCAAGCTGGTTTTAGAAAAGGCAGAGGAACCAGAGATCAAATTGCCAACATCTGTTGGATCATAGAAAAAGTAAAAGAATTCCAGGAAAACATCTATTTCTGCTTTATTGACTACGACAAAGCCTTTAACTGTGTGGATCACAACAAACTGTGGAAAACTCTGAAAGAGATGGGAATACCAGACCACCTGACCTGTCTCTTGAGAAATCTGTATGCAGGTCAAGAAGCAACAGTAAGAACTGGACATGGAACAACAGACTGGTTCCAAATAGGAAAAGGAGTACGTCAAGGCTGTATATTGTTACCCTACTTATTTAACTTCTATGCAGAGTACATCATGAGAAACGCTGGGCTAGAAGAAGCACAAGCTGGAATCAAGATTGCCGGGAGAAATATCAATAACCTCAGGTATGCAGATGACACCACCCTTATGGCAGAAAGTGAAGAACTAAAGAGTCTCCTGATGAAACTGAAAGAGGAGAGTAAAAGAGCTGGCTTAAAACTCAACATTCAGAAAACTAAGATCACGGCATCTGGTTCTATCACTTCATGGCAAATAGATGGGGAAACAGTAGAAACGGTGGCAGACTTTATTTTTGGGGGCTCCAAAATCACTGCAGATGGTGATTGCAGCCATGAAATTAAAAGACGGTTGCTACTTGGAAGCAAAGTTGTGACCAACCTAGACATTACTTTGCCAACAAAGGTCTGTCTAGTCAAGGCTATAGTTTTCCCAGAGTCACGTATGGATGTGAGAGTTGGACCATAAAGAAAGTTGAGTGCTGAAGAACTGATGCTTTTGAACTGTGGTGCTGGAGAAAACTCTTGAGAATCCCTTGGACTGCAAGGAGATCCAAACAGTCCATCCCAAAGGAGATCAGTCCTGAGTCTTCGCTGAAAGGACTGATGTTAAAGCTGAAACTCCAATACTTTGGCCACCTGATGCGAAGAGCTGACTCACTGGAAAAGGCCCTGATGCTGGGAAAGATTGAAGATGGGAGGAGAAGGGGATGACCAAGGATGAGATGGTTGGATGGCATCACTGACTCAATGGAGATGAGGTTGGGTAAACTCTAGGAGCTGGTGACGGACAGGGAGGCCTGGCGTGCTGCAGTACCATGGGATCGCAAGGAGTCAGACACAACTGTGCTGAACTGAACTGTCACTCAATAATTCTACTCAGGAGAATGATTAGGTGTAAGGAGAAATGACCTTCGTACAAGTGTACTCAGTGCAGTGTTATCTGCTTTAATAAGACGGAGGAGTGATTAAAATATGTTATACCTGAACAATAGAACACTAGGCAGCCATAATAAAGAATAAGCTCTTGGAACTTCCCTGGTGATTCAGTGAATAAGAATCCACCTGCCAAAGCAGGGGACTCTGGTCCAAGCCCTGGTCTGGGAAGACCCCACATGCTGTGGAGCAATGAAGCACGTGGGCCCCAACTACTGAGCCTGCGCTCCACAATAAGAGAAGCCACAGCAAAAAGGAGCCTGTGCACTGCCATGACGAGCAAGCCGAAACGCAGCAGCGAAGTCCCAGTGCAGCCCAAAACAAACAAGTAATAAAAAAGAGTAAGTTCTTAATGTACAATCTCTAGAAAATAGTGAGTTAAAAATCCCAAACAAACGCACACCATGGAATAGAACAGTACTGTGTCATTCTCACATTAATTTTAAACTCCAAAGGTGTAGGCAATAGTAGAAGAATATACAAATGTATGTGCTTGCTGAAAGGAATGAAAAAATGACATGTAAAAGCTCCGAATGGGACGAGACTATGATACTTGCAATGCCTATCTCTGAATCCTGAGACTCCTGGTGAAATGATACAAAATGTATTGACAATCAAAGTAACCCAAAAGTCACTTAAGTGCTGCAAACACATTCTGCAAAGCAAAGTAGTGATCAAAATGAACAGATGGGAACTACTACTTCAGAACGCTTGCAGTCCTTCCAGTAGAAGATTTCTATGATATAATTATTACTCTGCTGAAATACTGATATTATTTGCAATATGTTTGAGATGTCATATGATCAAGTTAAAAAGAAAATCATTACAATTAACAGAAAAGGAAAACATTTCACTTTCTTTTAAACACATAAAGGAAAGTTCTTAAATCATCTATATAAATGATAACTGTAATTTTTAGGGTAAATGTATAAATAAGAGTCGTATATACTGAAATTTACCACAAATACCTAATTCAATTAAAATACAAATTTACACTAAAATTTGAAAAGAAATCCACAATAATCACATTCTGACTTTTTGGATAATTATAAAAATTACAATTAGCAGAATAAATAAATTTATAATCTATTTCTAAGGTTACAAAATAGCATGATACAACTGAATGGCAAACAAAGTCAAATAAATATTAGCACACCGTAAGATTATAAAGCAATAATTTTGTATCTAGAATACTGCTGATGTGACTATGGCCAAGCTGCTTCTGCTATCACCGTGAAAAATCACCTTATAGGCCCTTATACATCCATAATTTAATTTACTATGAAGATGAAACAAAAGATAATCTTTTACAAGATTTATAAGAATTTTATGTATTTTATATATTATTTTATTAACAAAAGATAATACATATTAGATATATTTTTATTTTATTCCAATGAAAAGGATATCATTTAAACCCACAGATCTCCCTTCAAACCACCATCCTTTACCTGTGAAGTTTCCATTATATTGTTCCTTATTCATTGCTACACGTCTCTGGTCACAATTTTTTCCATTCTCTGCCATTTCATAGATCAGAAAATCTTGAGGAGCTAATAAAACAAAATAAAATCCAGTGCTATGTTACATATTCCTGCTTTGTTTCTGTGGCTGAATGACACTGAATACAAAAACAGCATGGTAGGAATCCCCACATGCTATCTCAATGTGCTGACACCTTAATTTTTTCTGTTATAATCAAGATTTAATAATCTGTATAAAAGTCTAATGGAAGTATTAAAAATATGAAAGACTTGTTGTTGCAATCCTTTTTCAAACAGCTATCCCAGTGCTTTTCCAGATTAAAATTTGCAGGCGATTTTTCCACAGAAGGTTATAAAATACTAGCACCTTCAAACAGATAACTTATGTCTAAAGTCTTTCTAATTCATTAATACCATACACACTATCTACTCAAATTTTACCAATCTTTCAGTCCTTTGGCATTACTTAAAAAAAAAAAGGGGGATTACATTATCAAACATGTTAAAAATGTTGACAACAGATCCAAGATTAGTTATATTTAGCAAGTAATTCTACTGAAAGAAAAACAAAGTACAGGCATAGAAGGTGAAAATTTTAAATGTTAAAGATAAGTTGAATGTACTCTTTAGGGACTTGCCTGGTGGTGCGGTGGTTAAGAATCCGCCTTCCAATGCAGGGGACATGGATCCGGTCCCTGGTCAGGGACTGAGGTCCCACGCGCCCTGCCTAACTCCTGAGCCTGTGGGCCCCAACTGAGACCTCAGGCAGCCGAGAGCGAGTAAATATTTAAGTGTACTCGTTATATCACACTTCACATTATGAGTACAGATGTAAATTTTTTACTTAAAATCTCTATCTTACAACATATAAACTGTGCTGATGTAATCATTCCACACAAAAACACCAGATTACCTGTAGCACTCTTTCAGGTGCCAGTAAAGCAAACCTTGCTACTCAAAATGTGCATCACTTCAAAGTCTCAGTGCTGAGTCCTCTGCATGTGCCGTGAGTCCTGCTAGATTTAGACTCAGCTGATGAGAATATGGGTAATCATGGGTTCAATCTTCCTATAGTTTGTTAGTCAGAACTATTTTATCCCTTGACTAAAATTCCAACTATACTTTAGGCTTCATAAAGGAAAACAAATGTAAGACTATAAAGGCTGAAGAAAAAGCCTACATTCATTACCCCAACAGAAGGTTTCTTCTTTTAGACACAATCCATTTCTGGACACCTTTTTTTGTTGCCTTCATTTTTCAATAAACAAATTAACATATCAGGAAATAAAGCATAGGTTTTCCTCAGCACAGATGGAGAGCCTGAAGCAGAGGACTGTGAGTCTAAAATCTGGATTTGCACACCAGATTTGCTACTAACTAGTTGCGTGATTTTAAGTAAGTCTCATTTTTTCTAGATCTTGATTCTTTGGATCTACAAAAGGAGAACAAAAATTCTCATGTCCACAGCATTGATGACGATGAAGGAGTGTGTATTTGGGCATGCTAGCATGCATATAAACATAAATGGCAATACACCAAACGGGGAGGTATATGAAGCAGTAAACTTAGCAACTGTCTATATGAGAGAAAGTACTTCATAGCACAGGCCTCATGCCTACCACATAGGTTACATCAGTGCTTTTCATTCAACACTCAGTATAAAAGTTCTGGGGTCAGTAATGGCCACTGAAGACACAAATGTGAATAACACAAGATTCTTATCCTCCAGCAGGTCATAGTCTGGTAGGGAAACCAGATGAACACACAAGACTTCAATTATAACATAAAACAATGAAATAGATATACAGTAAATACCTTAGCAGAAACAAAACAGGTTTCGGAATCTAACAGAACTGGATTCAAATCCAAACTTCCCAGTATCTATTTTAAGCTTTGACAAGTTTTTACACCTCTCTGTATATCAGTTTAATTTGTAAAACAAAGATAACACAAAGGGTACTCTGAGGATTAAATAAAATAAGGTACATAAAATACTAATACTGTCTCATCTTTCATAGGTACTCAATATATGCCAGTTACAATGATGATAATGTTAGGTAGTTAGAATAGGAAAAAGGAGTCCAAAATGGCAGTGGCTAAAGGCTTCCCTGGTAGCTCAGATGGTAAAGTATCTGTCTGCAATGCTGGAGACCCAAGTTCGATCCCTGGGTCAGGAAGATCCCCTGGAGAAGGAAATGGCAACCCACGCCAGTACTCTCACCTGGAAAATCCCATGGACAGAGGAGCCTGGTAGGCTACAGTCCACGGGGTCGCAAAGAGTAGGACATGACTGAGCGACTTTACTTAAAAGACAAAGAAGGGAAAAGCTTGTGAAAACAGAACAAAGGAAGGTGGGAAAACCGGAGCGAGGACCTCAGGTAAAACAAAGAGCACTCCAAAAAAAAAAAAAAGAACAAACAGCACTCCAGGCTAGTCTGAATTTACACAGGGAAGGCCTAGGAGGAGGAGAAAAAACATATAAAAAGAGGAGCCAAAATTGGGCCAGGGCCTCTCTTCTCTTCATATCTTTTGGGTTGGCATGCCCTCATGCCTCAAGATGTATTTTCCTTTGCTTTGTAAATAAAACTGAGCTGTAACACTGGCCCGTCCGAGGGCTGTAATGCGGGTCCGTCTAGTCGCTTCAAATTTTTGTTGCAACAAGACAGAACTGAGGAAATTACAAACTCCCCCAACAATAAGGAGACAGAAAGTACAGAATAAAGTATGGGAGCTCAGAGGGCAATACATTCATAGTAGTCATAGAAGCTGAAACTTGATTCTGTAAACTTAAGTCATACTTCTGTGACGATGATTTCAAAGACAAGCAATTACAAAAAAATATGAAGATAATTTGTGAAAATCTGTATGATCAAAGCATCACAATAGGTTTACAAAATACAATGCATTCCACAAATCATACTTTCTGGTTTTATTAATAAAATTAACTCAATATATCTTAAATGAACCATATAATAAAGAAGTTAAAGACTTTCCATCTTCCAATCATTCAACAGGAAGTTAAAGATTTTCCATCTTCTAACCACTCATATATAAGTTCTGTAAATACTTAAAACTGCAAACTCATATTCAGCCAAATTCTGCAGGCAATTCATTTTCAAGATGAACAGCCATTTACCTACATCACAATAAAGAACATTTAATTAATTTGTGATGCAAAGATGTAAGAAGGCACAAAAGAGCTGATGTGTTATGAAGGAAAACTCTAAAACCTTTCCCCCTACAAAATATCAATAACTCATTTTCCCAGTCTTACTCTTTCCCATGGTATCACCTTTGAGAGACAAAGTTTTATTCAAAACAACTTGGGTCTGTTTAAGTTCTTACTTAATAACAGTGGTATTATGCAACCACTCAAAGATGTTTTATAAGACATTTCAAGAGGAAGTTTTACTTGAGCAAATAATGTGTTCTTACACAATATGCTAAAAAAGAAAACAGTCCACTGACATTTCCTACTCAAAAAATTCTCTAGAAAAAAAGTCTGGAATTTTGTTTTGTAAGAAATAACATAAAAGACTAAGTTATTTTAATTTGTCTTCTTTACAAACAAAATAAATTCACAGTTTAAAAAACAGTTTTTGAAAAACTTTTGCTAACCTCTAGCCCCACGTCCCTACTAGAGGTTGGGAGACGAGGCTGAAAGTTCAAACCCTCTAGTCACCTCTAGGTGTTTTTGGTGACTTCTCCCGACTCAGGAGGTAACAACGGGTCCAACAAAAGTTGCCTCATTAGAATAAAAGGTGCTGCTTTCACTTACATCACTCAGGAAAACTACAAGGGATTTGGGAGCTTTGTGCCTGGAATTGGGACAAAGACCAAATATATATTTCTTATGCCATAATTACTCAATTACATAAGGACAGAATTACACTTACAGAAGAAGAGAAAATGCTAATTATGGGCTGAATTGTACCTCCCCCCCTCTTATATGCTGAAGCTCTAGTCCCCAAAGTGACTGTATTTATATTATAGTTGGGGCTTTTAAGCAGGTAATTAAGGTTAAATGAGGTCCTAAGGGTGGGACCCTAATCAGATAGATCTGGTGTCCTTAGAAGAGGAGAAAAGAGACACCAGAGACCTCTCTCTGTATGCATACAAAGGAAATGCCATGTGAGGACACAGAAAGAAGACAGCCATGCACCAGCCAAGAAGAGAGCTGGCACCTTAATTTTGGACTTCCAGCCTCCAGAACTGAGAACATTAACTCAGCGCCCCAAAGCTGCCAATATGTCTTGACTGATCTGAGGCCAAATCAGGGCAAGCGGCATTTCACCTGTACTCCACACTTCAAGACCGAATGCATCCATGCTACTCTAATTCTGTTCTCCTTCCCACCTGAAAATAGCTTTATTTCCTTGGACCTAAAAAAAGAAATCCTACCAACATCGCTTACTAGTTGTATAACCTTGGGTAAGTAATTTAAGGTTTTGCATTTGAGTTTACTTGTAAAATATCCCCATTCCTATTTTCATGTCATCCTTAAATGTTCTTCGTGTTGCTCTGGGGACTCTCATTTATTTTCTCTACTTTAAGAAAAATTACATATAATTGTCCTGCACAGCGTCTGGCTGGCACACAGCAGGTACTTAATGTTAGCTTCTCTACACCCTTTCCAGGAATGTCTCAATTTTCCAAAACAACCATAGTCAATACTGCCTGAGTATTCATTTACAGGCACTTGTTTTCCATATTTCTATACTATTCAAGAGCCTGCACAACTGATTTTTACAGAAGCATCGACAGAAAGATCTTGGTTTGTTATGCTAGATAACAAAAATGAATTATTTTTCATCAATGAAACCACTTTGAAAAGTACCAAAAGGACAATATGTTAAAAATCATTATAGGAGAAAAAAGAAGACGTTTGCTTCCTGGCAAGAAAACTATGACAAACCTAGACAGTGTGTTGAAAAGCAGAGACAATACTCTGCCAACAAAGGTCCGTATGTATAGTCAAGGCTATGGTCTTCCCAGTGGTCACATACAGTTTAGAGAGCTGGTAAACAAGCTGGTAAAGAAGGCAGAGAACCGAAGAACTGAAGACTTTGAACTATGGTGCTGGAGAAGTCTCCTGAGAGTCCCTTGGACAGCAAGATCAACCCAGTCAATCTTCAGGGAACTAAACCCTGAATACTTGTTGGAAGGACTGATGCTGAAATTGAAACTCCCGTATTTTGGTCATCTGATGCAAACAGCTGACTCATCGGAAAAGTCCCTGATGCTCGGAAAGATTGAAGGCAGAAGGAGAAGAGAGCATCAGAGGATGAGATAGCTATATGGCACCACTGATGTAATGGACATGAACTTGGGTAAACTTCGGAGGATGGTGAGGGTCAGAGAGGCCTGGGTTTCTGCAGTCCATGAGGTCGCAAAGAGTAGGACACGACTGGGTGGCTGAACAACAACAAAAAAGCTCTAGCCAATGTATCGAGGGAAAGATGAAATAAACATTTTTAAGGAGAGCCACTTTTCAGTTTAATGAAGTAGCACAAATTCTGAAAATGTTACTAAATATTGTCAGTCATATCCCTGGATGTGGGAATAAACCCAAAGTATTACTAGCCTGTTTAAAAGACTGAAATCTCCTCAAAAAGGAACCTAGCACATAGATGTGTTCCTGACATTCAGTGTAGCCTTGCACAGAGACTGTTGTAATATCAATTTGAATGGCAGGCATTGAAGTTAGTTTTGTTTCTAAGAATAAAATTGTTGAAATAAACTCTACAGGTCTATGGATGGGATGAGAAGACAAAAACACAAAAGCAGATTAACTCAAATATCAAAAAATTTTCACTGTGAAAATATATCTAGATACAAGAAATGCTTTAAAAGGCTGTAACTAGTAGATTTTAAATACAGCTGAAGCACACTTAAAACCTAAGGTTGATATTAAAATATGTGGAGCTTTTTGTTTCTGTTGCTCAGAAAACTGCTAAAATCAGCTCACAAAGGTTCTTTGTAGGCTGTGCATCCAGTGTACTAAGACTATAATGCTCCATTCATTTTAAACATTAGCTACACTTGTAATGCAAAAACAATGTCAAACTAAATTACTGTGAGTTCCCCAAAGTGACACAAAAAACACTGGAGGATGTCATGAAAACACAACTTACTGAGTGACACAAGACTCACTGGAGAATTTACCAAGATGAAAATAAAAAGGAAACAATTTTCTTCATCACTGAATTCCAAAATAAAATGAAGATACTTCCTTTTAAGAAAACCATCTATCCACATGAATCTACTTTCTCACAAAAATATTGTCAGCTTTCTCAATAAAACGACAGTGTTTTTCATACAAGGCACACAAAGACAGCCAACTTGAGAGTATGACATCTCTTGGTAAACTTTTTTGCTTTTAGAGTGTGTGCCCTTGGTTGGATTAGTTAGTATATTCAGTCACAGACCATTCCAAAATAGTTATAGACATCCCTAAAAAAAAGGTTAAGAAACTGCAATTTCTTCTTGGAAACGTAATAAATAAATACTGTAAGTGAAGAGTAATACATCTTGACCAGTGAGATTCTGACACAGTTTTCTGTTTGTACAGGAGCAGAAAGGCAAAGATAATTCCAACGCCATGCACAGTATGAGAGTGATTATCAAACCATCTGACTCCGAGCCAGAGTATCCATCACATGGTAGTGACAGTTCAACAATCTGTTCTCTGAAAATTCACAATTTGAATGAGAATATATGAAAAACATTCCTTGAATCTAACTTTTTGAAGTTTGGGGAAATTAAAAAAATTAAAATCCCAAGTTAGTTAACAATTTAAAAGCATTCAGAATGTCAATAAATCTCCTAATAATGGGTTAGCAGGTTATAAGTATATTTTTCTGTCCTAAAATATCCCTCAACTTAATGAAGCGAAATGTAAAGTATAGGCAACTCATCAAAGTCTTCTAATTGTTGAAAAAGGCCACTGCTTCAGGTCTAATTTTAAGTAAATATCCAAATTAAAACAAAATAAATACAACCTGAAAAACACTTTAGGAACTCCCTTTTTGCAAGTCTGATAGGTTTTGGGTGTAAAAACACGATTTTATCTTCATAGGCAAAATGCATAACTTGTAAAATTACAACCTAAAAATCCCATTTTTCACTTTCTCTCAACCTATTTCTAAATGTTCATTCAGTTTTTTATAACCAATGCAATCTTAGCAAAACATTTTCACCAAAAAGATGGAGAGTATAAGTAAGGTCAAGAATTAAGATAATAAAAGGAGTAACAGTCTAGATTTGGGAGACTGCTGAGAGACCTTCAGAATGTCATTTCGCACCCTGATTCTCCCTTTCCTCATCCAATTATTAGGGACGTAGAATAAGAGACTGCCATAATTTTCTTCCTATTCTAGTAGTCTACAAATCCTACTCAGACTAAGGCCAGGGTTTTGGATTTCTATAATAATAACTACTTCTGTACAGTGATATATAGGTTGCATAAAGAGTAACTAGTATGTTACTAACAACATTTTGTAGGAAACAGTCAGTTTTACACTTGCCTTCTACAAATCAGAAATTGAGGGCTCCAAGGGCCCCGAAGAGCAACTCAGCAGCATATAAATGACAAGGTAAGAGCTTGACCTCACTTTCTCAAGCCCAAATTCAATTTCTTCTACTACACAAAACAGTCAAATGACAGTATTTTCAATTCTCACCAATGAATTCTGGGGAAAAAAAAGACCAAAAAAAAAAAAAAAAAAAGTCTCAAAGGTTTAGCTTGTCTAGCATTTATAAATGTTCCCCATTATTAGAATTAAGAGCACACTATTGCTTCTCATTATTCAAACTGACTCATCTGTAGGTTATTACTGTTTGTATATTTCTTTGACAAAACTTTACATTCTGATTGCTTAACAGACCTCACTATTTTATTGCCCCTAAATGCCTGAGGAACAAACATAAGCTACTCTATACAAGTGATTAATATGAAAAGTTAAGTCACAGAATATTTTCAATTGACAAGGGTACATGTTTCAGATTATTTATATCAAAATGAAGGCTTTAATCCAGATAATTATAAAATTTGTGATTTATAAACAGACTGAATTCACCTAAAAGAGTATAGCACCAAAACGTATAACATAAAAATAGGTTAAAGATACACAGAGATATGAATAAATGAAACATTATATTTGGAGGTTTCAAAACAACTATTAATTACTGATATTTCAAGCAAACAAAAAAACAAGAACAAAACATCCAGTAAGACAGAAGATTTTAACCACAAAATTAAGAAATAAAATATGGGGGGGGGGGGGCAGATATGTACAAGATTTAGCATATGACAATTAGAAAATATAGATTTTTTTCATAAACCACTTATGATTATTAAACTAAGAAATAAGTCACGAAAAATTCTAAACAATAGGCATCATAGGCCACATTCTCAACCCAGAAATTATGTCAAACTTTAGCAACAAAAATATAAGATTTGCACATATTTAGCAGCTAATGCACACAATTCTAAATAACTTGGGTCAAAATAAGAGAAAACTGAAAAATGCTCAAAACTACTGGAATTAATAAGTGATTTTACCAAAGTCACAGGAGAAAAAGTCAAAATCAATATTACATACTTGGAATAAACAAAGTTAAAATTTTTTAAAGTGCATATACAATAGCATCTAAAATACTTAGAGGTAAGTTTGACAAAATATGCACAAGACCTATTCTAAAAAGGTTTTAAAAATAAATCACGGAGGATCTAAATAAATGGGAAAACATGTATCATGCTCACCATTAGGAAGACTCAATATTGTTACTATGTCAATTTCCCTCAAACTGTTGTATAGCTTTAATGCAATCTCAAACAAAAACTTAAGCAGGCTTTCAAAAAAATCCAAAGTGACAAATGGATTCAAAATTATATAGAAGTACACAGAATTTAGACTAGCTAAAACAATTTGGATAAACAACAGAAGTGGAAGACTTGCACTAATTGATTTCAAGACTTGCTTTACTACAAAGCTACAGTATTCATGACAGTGTGACTTTGGCAAAAGGACAGACATAAATTAATGGAACAGAGTACAGAATACAGAAACAGACCCACATACATAGGGTCAATTAATTTTCAACAAAAGTACAAGGCAATTTAATGATGAAAGGAATAGCCACTCAACTGAATATTCTTATAAAAGAAATGAACACTGACCCTTATTCTCATATGATCAACTGATTTGAAATGGATCACAGATCGAAACATAGGAACTAAAACTATAAAGCTTCTAAAAAGAAAAAAACAAAAACAAAGAATTTTGGCAGTCTTGGGGTAGATAGAAATTTCTTAGGATTTAAAAAGCATGAACCATAAGAAAAAAATGTAAAAACTGGACTTCATCAAGTTTAAAAACTTTTGCTCTCTGAAACACACTGTTAAAAAAAAAAAGGTCAGCCACAGAATGAGAGAAAATACTTGCAATATATATATCTGACGAAGTTCTTATATCCAGAGTATATCTATCTTTCTATACATACGTTAGAGTAATAAACAATGAAGATGTGTTTTACAGGCATGGAGACAGACAAACTAACCAAGAAACTGAAAAGATCACCACTGCCACCATGATGGAAATTAGAGTCATCCAACTTCAGGTTTTGGTGGCAGCAGGGCATGCTAAACCCAACGTCGAAAGTTATGGAGGTTTCTGTGATTATTTCTGACTCAGAGTTGGAGGAGGGACTGATGCGCTGTTTAAGCCAAGCCCGCTTCTCTGCCACTTTTTTTTCCAAGTGACAGTTTCCAAGTATGCCAGGGAGACCTCATCCATTGGGTTCTTCTCTGTCAGCGCTGGCTTGGTAGATGACACAGGACCAGATGTCCTATTATTTGAAAGGCGTTTTGCCATAAAATGGAAAAAACACAACAAAACAACACTTTCATTGTCATATTATGTCCCCCATCGAATCCAAAAGGGGCATTCATAATTTTATCAGTCAATGTAGCATAATATTGGGCATTTGAAACTCCATTTCCCATTGCTTTGAAAAAGTGTCTTCTATAGACAAATGATACCTTAAAGGAAGAAAGAATCCAGAAAGGAAAAGAATACCACTAGCAATTCTTACAAATAGCAGTTTTAGTGTATGAAGAACAGCTTTAGATTCATGTGTTCATTGTCACCTTGAAAGTATAATTTTGGAGCAAAGAATTTTCATATGCAGCTATTGTATTTTAAATACTTCAATAAAATCCAATGATATACATAAAAAAAAAAATAAAAAAAAATAAAAAAAAAAAAAAAGAAACTGAAAAGATGGCTTCTCCAAAGATTTCTGTTGGACTTTCCTCGTGGTACAGCAGATGAGAATCCGCCTGCCAATGCAGGGGACGTGGGTTCAATCCCTGGTCCAGGAAGATTTCACACGCAGAGGAGCAGCTACGCCCATGTGCTACAACTACCAGGCCTACAGTCTAGGGCCTAGAAGCCACAACTACTGAAGCCCATGAGCCTACAGCCTGTGCTCCACAACAAGGGAAGCCGCTGCAATGAGAAGCCCACGCACCACAAAGAAGAGTAGCCCCAGTGGCCGCAACTAGAGAAAGCCCATGTAGCAACCAAGACCCAGCACAACCAAAAATAAATGAATAAACAAACAAAGAAAAATTTTAAAAAAGATTCTTGTATACTTGGAACTCTACATGACAGAAATGGCAACACAGATTAGTGGGAAAAAAAAGAGACTATTCAAAGTGATTATCCATAAAAGAAAAGAAAATCTGGATCCCACTTTGAACCATGCACAAAATTCAATTCCAAATGGACTGAAGATTTAAAAGTCAAGAATCAAAACTTGTAGAAGAAAACATAAATTCCTTTCTGCCTTGGGGTAGGGAAGGATTTCCTGAGACACACAAAAGAGCTGACCATAAAGAAAAAGACTGATAAACTGGACAACTTGAAATTAAACTTAAAATTCAGCACAAGGTATCTTAATTAGACCACAAACCAGAGGAACATATAACTGAAAAGAACTAGTAGCCAGAGTACACACAGAATTTTACATTATTAAGAAAAAGACAAATAACGCTACAAAGCTGAAACAGGCAAAAGGCATGAAGTGATATTTCATCACAGAGGATCTACCTGACCTTACTGATAATCAAGAAATATAAACCAAGGGACTTCTCTGGTGGTCCAGTGGTTAAGAATCTGCCTGCCAATGCAGGGTTTGATGCATGGTCCGGGAAGGCCCCACAAGCTGCAGAGCAACTAAGCCCCCATGCCACAACTACTGAAGCCCACCCATCGAGAGCCTGTGCGCCACAAGCCTCCGCTCCCTGCAGCTAGGGAAGGCCCATGCGCAGCAACAAGGATCAGCACAGCCAAAATAAGTAAGTAAATAAATTTAAATACACACACAAAAACACCAAGATCATAGTGAGGTATCATTTGCATCCATTATCGTCTTAAAAAATGTTTTATTGACGTATAGTTGATTTACAATGTTGTCTATCCACTGACTTTTGCAGGTGCTTAAACAACTGAGCTCCAAAACTTAGCAACTTAAAAGAAAAAAGTCATTACTATTTCTCATGGTTCTCTGAGTTAGATTGCGCAGTTCTGGTCTGGGCTAGCTTGGCTCTAGAGCTGGGCTGGTCTAAGCTGCATGCTCCAACCAGTCGTCCACACCCCAGCAGGTTAGCCTGGGCCCTTCTTCACGCGGTGGGCTCCGGGTTCATCAGAACATTACGAGAAGACCGGCCCGGACGTGCAAGTGCCTTTTGAGTCTCTCCTTGGGGTCATGCTTCCTGATGTCCCTTTGCCCAGAGTAAATCACATAGTCAAGTACAGAGACAAGGGGTGGAATAACAGGCTCTAGAAGTAAAAATCATATTGTTGAGGGGTGTGCATATAATGATGAAAAGAATTTGTGACCATTCTGTAATCCAACAATTTCATAACCCACTATATCACTCTTTACATGCATTCCTTTGTACTGAAATTTGTATTTCTCATCCTGACCTCTAGATTTGTATACCTAATGGCAGAATGCATGAATCCTAATCACCTCAAATTTAACATGTACTTTCTTCTCCCTCCCCATCCCCCTTCTTGTAATAAACCTGGTCCTTCCCAAACCTTTCCTCTCCCAGTACTTGGCATAACCATCCACCCAGTTACTAAATCCAGAAGAACAGTCATCCCTGACTCTTCTCAATTCCTTACCCCTCACATCCAAGACCAAGTCCTACTCCATATATATCTAGTGTCCACACACTGTGCTCTCCACGTTTTTACATCAACTCTGATCCAGGCCATTTTCATCTCTCACTTGGACTACTGCAATGGACTCAATGTCTCTCTCCATTTCTACTCTTGCCCCCTTCAATTCATCTTTCACATAGGATCAAGAATAAACTGCTTATATATCATACTCCTCTCCTACTTGAAACTGTAGAAAGACCAGTGCTAATTACACTAAAAATCAAATCCAAACTCATTTCCATAGTCTACAAACCTCTATATAATCTAGACCCTGAATGTTTCCTACCTCATCCCACATCACTATATTCTTGGTGTACCGTGCTAGTCTTAAACAAGGACATATCCACATTAACTCTCTCTCAAACCCTTGTTTGTTTCCTTCATAACATTTATTACACTGTGCTTATCCTTTCATTTTTGTATTTTTTTCTCTATAGGGTTCCTAACTAAAATATCTATTAGTTTTTGTTTCTCACTGTTTTTCCCAGAATTTGGTAAAAAGCTTAAGACATAAGGTGTTTGTTCACTGATTGGATGAAGGGACAGATATGACAAGAGATACTGCAAAATGATCTTCTCATGCAAAGAAAGTAGGTGCTACAAGACATCGTTAAGCATCAAACCCCCAAATTTCAATTCTCAAAGTCTGTGCTATAGCTTACACATATAATGTAAACTGTTAATAATACAAAAAAGTTGAGGTAATGCCCTACAAGAACAACTCATTTGGTTAAGACTCCTACATATGTTGTAAAATATTCATGAAATGTGAATATATACATGTCTATATTTATTGAAACTTCATTAATAATGAGGTAACAATAACCAAGTAAGCAGCAACACAAAGATATGCTTTCCAAAGAGGGTTGGGAAAACATTCTTAGCAACTGCTCAGTAGACCACACAGTGACATAACAACTTTGGTTAACTATCTGGCCGAGCTTTTCTAAGGCTTTACTTAAACCTTACTCAATTAACCCTAACAATAAAGGTATGTACTAACCTCAATATCTAGGAGTAAACTGAGATAATAAGAGGTTAAGTAATTAGCCTAAGGGTTACCCAGTAGTAGATGTGGAATTTGAACAAAGGCCATCTAAATTCAAAGCCTAGGCTCTCAACACTATTTATGCAGTCCTTCTGGGGAAATCTATAAAGACCAAGATTTTATTAATGAACCTCAAGAATAAGAGAAAACACCACAATGACCTACTGAAAAGATTTTTTCATTTCTGGAACACTGACAAACTCTTTAAATTATAGTTAAGAGACTAAATAAGTTTGGCGAAATCAATGGAAGCAAAAAGATTCTTAACAGGACAAAAAATTAACTCTTCCACAGTGGCTCTTTACCCAGAATGAAATAATTACACTGAAATTATAAACAGCTTGGGGAAATTTTTTTATCAGGAGCAAAGAAATTAATACAGCTTCCTCCTACTCACTAGCAAGAACACTCACTCAAGTAGAAACATGTGTTACAAAGATCTTCTGTCTTTTCCGCTTGCCAGAAAGAAGACACCTTGATATCTGATAGTAGTGAAGCATGAACTCAAGAGTAACTATTCTGAAGAACAGAACTAAATTTTTCCTTTCTTTATGCCACTCCACTGCAAATCTTGCCAAGCATAGTTTTTGTTTTCCTAGAATTTACAAGACTAAATCAGCTAAAAAGGGAAAAAAAATGTATTCACACATATAGATCCCTTTAGTACATAAGAAACCATTTTCATGCACGCCAGGAAATATTGCCAAACCAAATAAAGATGCCTGGAGACAACCTCAGCAGAAAGAAAGAACACTTGGGACCTCATTTCCAGTTCAGGTTCTGGCACTACCTAAGCCATATGACCCCAGGCAAGCCAATTACTGACTGTTTCTGGGCCCTAATTTTCTCCTCTGTTAAATGAGAAGAATCCAACTATGTGTTCACAGAGGTTGCATCTCATTCTAAATATTACTTTCAATAAGTTTCAGTGAAATAACATAAGGCTTTAGTTAACTACACGTAAGCACCCAAAAAGTTCAACTTCCTCTACACTTGTAAATTCTTAAGTGACAGTACCTGATGGCCAAAAAAGATCAAATTTAAACTCCCAAATGCAAAACTAAACTCATTTTCAAGTCACCTACTTATTAACCAAGGTGACTAATACAGTAGATTACAGTTTCAACTACTCCTGGCTAGCTTTTATTGCGTTCAAAAGGAGGGTAAAGATCATCTCACAAAAGTATGTGATAAAATTTTCAGAGAAGAAACATACTTAATAATACAAAACATCAAATTCTGAAATGATCAAAGTTAACAGTATTCTCTACTGATATACTTCCTGCTTTCAGAGTAAAATAACAGTATCACTATATTGTCATTTATATGGTGATTTCACATTTACTATCTCACTTAATCATTGTGATAATCTGTGAAGTAAGCAGCATTTTAATCAAATCAGGTCAGTTTAGAAAGTTAGGTAACTTACCAACCTACTCTCAGTAAGTGTTGGAGCCCAGACTCCACTGTAGGTCTTCTGATTTAAAGTTTAATGATCTTTGCAATCCTAAAAAGTGATAATTCAAACCAAACTCAGAAGAAGTTGGAAAGTGAGAAAATCTGGATAATCAGTCCCTGAATAACTGGGCTGAACAAAAAGAATATAAGACCAGGTTTAGCAGTGTCAAGTCAAAAAGCAAATTTACCAGCTGTTAAAAATGGTAACATCTAATTTATATAAATCCACATCTCAAAAATCTTGTCACCTGATTTCAGACAACTGTGAAAAAAAATTTTAACTCAAAAAGAAGAAAAATATAAACAGGAAAAAAATATAAAATAAAAACAAACTGATTAAACTAGCTATAAGATATTAAATTGCTAAAAGGCACATTATATCACTTATTGAAGTCTTTCAGAAATTTGGTTATTCTGGAATGTTAATCACAGGAATTAAATTATGCTAATCAGGTAGGATATAGCCCTCAAAGGAAAAAAAAATGCTTCAACGTTTTAAAATAATATGGGCAAAGAAGTATAATACAAAAATCTCTACTCTAGAGTCATTTCACACCTATACAAATTGGCCTCATGTGTCTGGGACCCACCATCTCTTCCAAAGGTCAATAAAAACATAATCCATAATGCATAGAATGCTGCCTAGTAAATAACAGTTTCTTACTATTATCATTTATGCTAAGAATACACAACTAAAATCAGGGCTGATGACAATACAATTAATAGGTAGTAAGCAGTCAGAACATTAAATTCTCTACAACATTAGAAATACCTGTACAAACTCCTCCAAAGGATCAGTGCAATTTGTCTACAAAATTTTTGACAAGCTCTAAAGGAGAGGTGAAAGACATTAAAGTTAGAAAAAGGAGCTATGTTGTCAAGACAGGTATCAGTGCCACAGCTTATATATTATGAGATTTTTCTGCTATGAATTTTCAGGAAAAAAAAAAAACAGTGCAAAACTTACTGGAGGTCACAAATAACTCTCAAGCAGTGTGACATAGGGTCACATATGGCTTCCTGGAAGTTTATTAGAGATGTAGCTAACCTTCATGTTTTATCGCAAATACCCCCACCGTAAAGAAATACAGGCGGTCAGGGATTTGGAAAAGGCAGAGAACGCTATTCCTCATGGAAGTGGGAAATAACGTGAAGGTCCTCTGCCAGGGATCTAGGAGGGAGGCCCCATTCCTTTGGCCACCAACGCTTTAGAAGGCACTCACACGTCTGAATTGTGTTTAGAAATGAATAGACGATGGAATCAAGGGGTAGTGGTTGGAAGAACGAGAACCCCACTGACAAATCCCGAGAAACAGCTTGGTCATCAGCAGGGGAGATCTTAGATTTACTCTAAGGTTCTAGACTCCCAGAGACGAAGAGGGGCTGGGTCCTCTACAGAAGCTCAGGACGGCTTCCAATCCCACCGCGATGAGGGGAATGGTCGGGAGTTCAGTGCATGGGTTCAGCTTACCAGTGGCCAATCACGGGGAGGTGTCCCAAATAATTTAGATATTGTCAGTCTGAGACAGAGTCAGCAGCGCTCTACAACACTGCCGGCAGTCGAATCACGGTGCCCTACATCTGCACCGTCTGGGCGCAGAAGTCGAGCTCTGAGGATCGTCTCAGGCGTCCGTCCCCAGTTCCCCGCGCTCGCTTACCTACCCGCTCTCACTCCGGCTTCTCGGATCTGGGGATCCTGAAAGCGACTCCTGACCGACTCTCACACCCGCCGCTGGGCTCCGGCCAACAGGAACTCGCTCACGTCACTTCCGGTCCGTTTCCCCCCGCGGGAGACCGCCTCCAAAAGAAAAACGTTCCCCTCTCCTTTGGGCCACCTCAGCGGGTCGTCGCGGGATTTCAGTTCGGGTCTGGGTTAGGGACCTGTGGGCGGGGCCAAAGGAAGAATGACTGTTCTCGTCGCCGTTCTTGATCCGGAACTTGTTGTCGAGATACCCCGGAAGAGGTAACTCGCGTGAGAGCGGCGTGTTCGGTACCCAGAACTGAAGAACGCGAAGGCGCCAGTGAGGCGGAGGAGAGGTGCGCTTGGTAGGTCGGCCTCTCCCGGGAGAGGGATGTTCTTCTTGACCCTCCAGCTGGAGTGTTTATTACTGTTTCATTCTATAAGAAATCACCCCCTCACTCTCATCTCCTTTCTGAACTGTCTTCCACCCAAGTGGCCCCTGGAGCCACTCTTCCGGTTTGGCCAGTCGTCTTTTGAAAGAAAGGACCTAGCTGCTGGGGAGGGGAAGGGCCCAAAATTTTAGCTCCCGGTCAAGGGCTCCGGTCGGGGAGCATCGATGCCCTCGCTCCGAGTGTGAGAAAATACCGAGCAGGCCTCACACTCTTCTGAGTTTTGAAGACCCACATCGTAGCAAGTTGTCCAGTGCTAGGAGGAAAGAAAAGACTTCTAAGAATATGATGGAAAAGTTGCCGCGCTGTGTCCCACGAACATAAAGGAAAGCTATAATCCTTGAACATTTTACCCCAGGCACTGTTCTAAATGTCGCGAATATGCGCTACAGTGGTTATGTGTGATTGCTCCAGGACGTTTTTGTGTTTTAAATGGAGAGAATTATTTCAGGAAGAGATTGCTGCTTGAAAACACCTGGTAACCTGGTGTGACTGAATAGTAGACTATGTAGCAGATTAGGTTAGAAGGATAAAGTAGGTTGAAACCAAATTGTGTATTCTTTGAATTTCTGCTAAGGGATTTATATTTTATTGTTACCCCACCGAACTTGAGTCCACTTGTGCAACTCGTAACGAAAACCAGTCTGTTGACACTGGGTTGTGGTGAAGAAAAAGCACAACGTTTATTTCAGGGCTTTAAGCAAGGGACTGGCAGACAAGCCTCACATCCACTCCAGTTGGCTGTTCAGTTAGGGTTTTGTTTTGTTTTTTTAAAGAGAGAACAAAGAGGCTGGAACTAATCATTTTTTGACATTTCTGTGACTTTTTTTTTTTAATTGGAAGATAATTGCTTTACAATGTTTTATTGGTTTCTATTGAACTCTGTGATTTTTTTCATAATTGTAGTTTCGGGAATCAGGATGTCTCTGGTTTATAATTCTTCTCTGGCCAGGTGGTCCGTGGCATGAGGGTCTGTTGACTCATCTTGTCCGGGAGAAACAACCTGAGTTGTAAGTGATGTCTACATCTCATCTGTCTGCAGTTTTACTATATTGACAGTGTATTGACAACAGCAATTTTAGTCATCAGCTCTGGTTGATTAGTGTCAGTTACGCAGGATTGAGGTCACAGTGGACAAGAGAGAGAATAAAGTTTTGGATAGAGAGATTAATCATAAACTTGGTAAGGGGACTGAGTATTAGGAGGACTTGGTTTCCTTATTCCTTAGATGCTTATCCAGTGATTTTTGAGCAGAGAAATTACAGATTACAGAGAAATTACAAATCAGATTTGTGATTTATAAATACAATTAATTATAATGGCAGATGTACTAGGACAAAAATGAAGAATATGGAAAGATTACTGGAAGTTTGAGAGGAAGGAAAAATACTGAGTTCAGTATAGACCACTTCATAGACATCTAAGTGGTAAAATCTAGCAGAAACTGGAAGTTCAAGTGTGGAGCCCAAGAGAGGCTGTAAGAATCCTCAGCATCTATTGTTTCAGCAATAAGTGAGATTGTTCATTTGACAAACTATTTATTTATTGTCTATCTCCTCCTACTAGAATGTTAGCTCCACAAAGAGCAGGATTTTGTTTTGTTCGGAGTTCTATCTCCAGGGTCCAAAACTGTACACAATAGGCTCTCAGAAAATATTGATTGATTGAATGGATAGAGGATATATAAACCAGCCCTGTCAAATGGAACTTTCTGCAGTCATGGAAATGTTCAATGTCTTGCTAACTCAGAGTGGAGCTTAGCCACTTAAAAAAGTCATTTAGCTATATGTGGGATCTTCATTCCCTGACCAGGGATCAAACCCATGTCCCCTACGTTGAAAGGTGGACTCTTTTTTAAGTAGAAAAGAATAGCTTTATTGTTTGCCAGGCAGAGGGGACCAAAACCAGGAGTCCCCACTTGGGGAAGATAGAGAAGTTTTATAGTAACTGTTCAAAGGGGGCATGACCAGCTTGTGGCCATTGTTCTGATGGGTTGACCGTGCGGTAAGTGAGAGTCAGCATCATTGATCTTCAGGTCCATCTGGTCTGGGGTCTACATGCTTGTGGTCCACTGGACCATCAGGTAAGCTCCCTAGCCACTTCTAAATTGTTGAGCTATTGAGCGTTTGAAATGTGGCCATATGTAACTTAAAAACTGAATTTTTATTTAGTTTTAATTAAGTTTAAATAACTGCATTTGGCTAATAGTTGTTATATATGACAACATAGGTAGAGACTGAAAAGAGGGTGAAATGTGTAAGCTTGGCTAATACACACATCAGCGGCAAACAGAAAGATAATGGGGAAAAGGTGTCAGAAAGGTAGGATGATAATAGGGTGAATGTTGTGTTAAAGAATTCAAGGGAAGAAGGTTTAAAGAAAAGTTATCAGTGAGTGGTGCAGAAAACTCAAGATGAGGCCTAAAAAGCGGCAGCTAGGTGGTGTCTTAATTCTTTAGCAGTTTCAGTTGAATGGGAAAGGCGGGCAGGTAACTGAAGAAATTTAAAGATGAAGGGAAGAGGAAAAGTGAGGCAGTGGTTTAAGGATACAAGAGGATGGATTTTTAGGTTGGAAAAGGCCAAGGGGCAGTTGCCAGTGGAACAGGATTAGCGGGTGGAGCGTGGTTCAAGAGGTAATAGAATCACAAGCATTGGTGAAAGGGGTTTAATCTGGCCATTGGAAGGCACCAAGAGGAGGGTCTTATAGGACAGTGTTCCTTTTGCAATGCCATCACTGCCTGAGACAATAGAGGTGAGGCTAAAAATAGTTTACCTTAGTTTCAAGCACTGGGTTTATTGATAAATGTTTATAATAGATATGCAGAAAGGGGGACAGCCTGAAATACCTTTTATGGGTTAGATGATGATGTGACCAGGCTGAGAGAAGATTAAAAGAACAGAGATGTTAGCATTAGGCTCAGCATTTTGGAATTAGGGACTTCATAAGATTAGGGACAGAAGCAATAAACAAACTTGGTTCTTTCTGGAACTTCTTCTGCTTTCTATTTATGGTGACTCTTATTGGTATATCTTTTTAAATAAAGGTGAGAAAATGAGAAACTTTCCACCATGACCTTTTAGATGAGTATATTTTATACTGCTCTTACTAGTTTTGTTGCTGTGGATAAGCAACTTTTCTGATCATTATTTTTCTCATCTTTAAAGAGAGGCTGGTATTATCATCTTATTTTCATAACAACAATAATGGAAGTAAAGGGTTTCTAGCTTGCTATTCAACACACAATAGGTCCTCTGTATGTAGTGTCTTTCTTCAGATAGTACCTGAGTCTGGTATGTGGAATATTTGGTTATTTTGCAACCTAGTAATTGGTGCTGAAAATCCTTCTAATTCTTTGACATCAAAGTTTGTATATATGTATTTTTATATAATTGAATATTTGTTCTATTTGTAGTCTGGCGGTTAGATTATCATAAAGAAGTTCTGCTGATCTGTAAGCATCATATAGTAACTAAATGATAGATGCCTTATGAGATAATGTGGGTTCTGATAAGAATTTTTTTAATTCTTGTGCGTGTGTGTGTGTGTCTGCCAAGGCATCTAGAGCCATAAAGTGCTGTGACCATTTTAGGCACAGTTGTGAAAGAGGACTGAAACTAGGTGCTGAAGACCTGACGGTTTATGACCCTCTTTGTCACTCTTTGTCACTCTCCTCTTCTCCCTGATACCTGTTTCCTCAGGGTTCCTTTCTTCCCTCTGTATGCTTGACCCGGTGACCTTATCCGCTTATCAGCCTTCAGTCAGCATGTTAAGTTCTTTTAAACATGTGTTTCTAGCTTACGCTTATCTTCTGACCTCTAAAATGACATGTCTTTTTCTTTTTCCTGGACATCTCAACCAGGGTGTCTTTTGGTCAAATCTGATACAATATATTTAAAACATTTCAGTGTCTTTTACTCTCAAACCTGCCCTTTTCATCAGTAAAGAGTATACCCCAGTCTCCATTTGTTCAAATCTAGTTTGTTCTAAACTTCTCCCTTCTTCTGTCACCAGACTTCCAGTGAATCACCAATTTATAGAGGTGTGCTTCCGCCACTTCTTTCCTTTCCCATTGTCACCACTGCTGTCTGTCATCTCACCTAGGCTACTGGGAAAGGCAGTGTAGAGAGAGTAGTGTTAAGAACACAGGTTCTGGAGTCAGGCTACCACTTACTAGCTTTGTGAACTTGGGTGAGTGACATATTCTCTGTCTGCCAATTTTCACATCTGAAAAAATGGGGATAATAGTTACATATTTACAAAGGACTTCAGGGTTGGGAACACTGAAGGAGACAGTTCATGTAGAGTGTCAATACCTAATATATAGCAAAATATTTAGCAGATACTACCAGCCATGAAGTTAAAAGACACTTACTGCTTGGGCTTCCCTGGTGGCTTGTACGGTAAAGAGTCTGCAGTGCAGGAGACCCGGGTTCAATCCCTAGGTTGGGAAGATGGAGAAGGAAATGGCAGCCCACTCCAGTACTCTTGCCTGGAAGATTCCATGGACTGAGGAGCCTGGTGGGCTACAATCCATGGGGTCTCAAAGAGTCGGACATGACTGAGCGACTTCACTTTCTACTCCTTGAAAGTTATGACCAACCTAGATAGCATATTAAAAAGCAGAGACATTACTTTGCCAACAAAGGTCCGTCAAGGCTGTGGTTTTTCCAGTGGTCATGTATGGATGTGAGAGTTGGACTGTGAAGAAAGCTGAGCGCCGAAAAATTGATGCTTTTGAACTGTCGTGTTGGAGAAGTCTCTTGAGAGTCCCTCGGACTGCAAGGAGATTCAACCAGTCCATCCTAAAGGAGATCAGTCCTGGGTGTTCATTGGAAGGACTGATGCTGAAGCTGAAACTCTAATACTTTGGCCACCTCATGCGAAGAGTTGACTCATTGGAAAAGACCTTGATGCTGGGAGGGATTGGGGGCAGGAGGAGAAGGGGACGACAGAGGATGAGATGGCTGGTGGCATCACCAACTTGATGGACATGAGTTTGAGTAAACTTTGGGAGTTGGTGATGGACAGGGAGGCCTGGCGTGCTGTGACTCATGGGGTCGCAAAGAGTCGGACACGACTGAGCGACTGAACTGAACTGCTACTATAACATTATAAATGTTATAACTATTATAACATTATAGCAATCCCCTGTATCTAATCTTGGCAGCTTCTAATTCCTTCTTTATACCGAAGTCCCAGGTGATCTTTTAGAAAACAAAAATCATTTCCCTGCAGCAATGTCTCATCATCCCTAGAATTCCAAGCTGCCAGACATGGCTTACGAGGCCTTTTGCGATGTGCCTCCTGCCCTTCTTTCTTGCTTTTTCCTCTGCCGCTCTCCCCTTCCATCTTCGGGATGTCTGGACCACTTTCAGGTCACTTGCACACCATATTTCTCTCCTCTGGCTTTCCTACTTGGTGTTCATTCTGCCTGAAATGATCTTTCCTTATTCTGTCTTCTTACTGATCCTTTGTTGCATTTTAAATATTTCCTCAAGGTGGCCTTCCCTGACCTCCTAAACTGAGCTAAAGCACTTTACATGCTCCCTTACCATCTTTTCATAACATTGCCAGACATGTAATTGTCTCTCCTCCACTTATCTGGGAACTGTCAGTGGCCAGTATTGTTCATCACCATACTCCCAGTCTAACAGGGTACGTGTCTGGCACAAAGGAAGCCAGCAGACATTTGTGTTTTTGGTTTTTTTTTTTAACTTCTCTTTGCCTTCATTTCCTCATTTTCAATATATAGAAAGAATGCTGACCTCTTACGGTTATGTGGATCAAATAACACAATACCTTCAAAATACCACTGAAGCTTTGAGTTATGACAACATGAAGTCTTACTAAAATAAAATGAAAGAGGGCCTTCCCTGGCAGTCAGTGGTTAAGACACCACGCTTCAACTGCAGGGGGCACAGCTTCAATCCTTGATTGAGGAACTAAGATTCCTGCATGCCACATGGCATGGCCAAAATTTTTTTAAAAAAATAAGAGATTCAAAATTAGGATTGGGTCATCTCGAAACCACTACCAGAATGTAAGCTCTGTGCATGAAGGGACTGTTTCTTCTCTAGTCCCCTAGATTCTAGAGCACAGTTAATATCTGTGGGATGAAGGAGGCATAAAAACAAAAGAAGAAAAAAATAAAAAAATAAAAGAAGAAAGCAGATGCACTTAATGACACCCTTTTTGACTGTACTGCACATACCTATTCCTGTAGCAACACTCTGAACTTTGTATCACCTTATAATGTTCTATTTCCAAATTCAAAAACCCAGACATCTCTCTCTAACCTCAGCCAACTGCCTTTCCAGCTCACTTCCATCATACCTATTCTTAATAGCATGTGGATATCGCCTGTCACCTTCCTGTCCTTACTTCCTTTCTCATGGCCTGTCATTGCAAACATTCTTGCTCTCACCCCAACTTCCCTTATGCCCTTATGTCTCTGTGCTCACTCTTAGTAGAATTCAAACTTGGATAAATCCAGCCATCTGTTATAAAGGGGAAGATGAAGGAAGAATATGAGTGTGGCAGATTTAGTTATACGTTTGGAGGCAGTGATTAGGTGGTTTTAGTCTTTTGGCTTCTACTTTCTCTGTGAAGTATTAAGTTATCCCTTCTGTGTTTTTACCTAAACTCAGGCTGCTAAGTACTGCTGGAGAAAATCAGCTGGTAGGTATGGTACCGTTATCCATCATTATTAATCCTAACCATGTTTTCAACATTGCTCCGCAGTCCTGCAGTTGGAATGAGCGCAGCCGTCACCACTGCAATCCTGCTGTGTTTTGCTGCAACTTAAATATCAGTCTCCCTCTTCTCAACTCCAGTTTGACTTTTGTACAAACTATCTTCCTCCAAGGAACCATTTCCTGTTTCCAAGTCCACTCCTTTGAGATTTGGAAGCAGCCATGACTTATATGAAGCTCTTTTTGCAAAGGCATTGAATTTTTGTTTCTGAATTAGAGACTTGAGTCATAAGGCACTGGAGAAGTGGTTCTCAACCCTACTGCAGGCCCAACACACATTTTAAAAAAAATAAAATTTGTAACAAATGTAAAATGGTATAGGCATTTTAGAAAATAGTTTGGTGGTTCCTCCAAGTTACAGAGTTGCCATATTAGACCCACCAATTAGACTTCTAGGTAAAACCCCAAAACAAATGAAAACAAATGTCCACAGAAAAGTTTGTATGTATAGCAGCATTATTCATAATAGCCAAAAGGTAGAAACAGCCCAAATGTCCTTCAACTGATGAATAGATAAATAATGTGGTATACCCATTCAATAGAATATTATTCATCAGTAAAAAAAGGAATGAAGTATTGATACATGGTACAACATGGATGAACCTTGAAAATATTATGCTGGATGGTAGAACCCTGAAACAAGAAGGCACCTTTTGTATGGTTTGATTTATACGAGTGTCCAGAATAAGTAAATCCATAAAGACAAGATTAGTGGTTACCAGAGACTAGGGGAAGGAGAAATGAGATGTGAGTACTAACGGTTACAGGGGTTTCTTTGGGGAAAATGAAAGTGTTCTGAAATTAGATAGTGGCAGTGGTTGCACAATATTGTAGATATGTTAAAAACACTGAATTGTACACTTAAAAAAGGTGAATTTTATAGTACGTGAATTACATCTCAAAAATGAGGATTTCCCTGGTGGTCCAGTGGTTAAGAACCGACCTTGCAGTGCAGGGACGCGGGTTCAATCCCTGGTCAGGAACTAAGACCCCACATGCTGTGGGGCAACTAAGCCCGTGTGCAGCCACCCAAGATCCCAGACGATGCAGCTGAGACCCAAAGCAGCCAGTCAAGTCTAACATCTCTGTACAGTCTTTAAAATATTTGATAACATTGCACACTTTGCCTAGAATGTAATTTCAATTTTAACGTCCTAATTTTAACTTAAATGAGGAGTTTTTAAAAAATTTATGATAAAGTATGAATTCCCAGGACTGCCACCTGTGCCAGGCAGATTATACACTGTGGAACTCCAGGTGCACCACTTGTAAGTTCTACAGACGTGATGTACTTCATAAATGCTTAGATACCGTGTATTCCACTGGAAGAAATTGATGACTGTTTATACCTATACACTGAAGTATATTGAATCCAACAGCCTCAGATGTAGACTTACGTAAATGCTTTATTGATGATTCAGACACCATGAACAGCTTTGCTGGGGTAATAGGAATTTCCAAAGTAATAAAGGATGAAGGAGCATCTTCCTTTGTTTTTTATGATGGTTGTACTACTGGTAAATTCAGTGTGTTTTAAAACTATGCAAAAAGTACTTTGCATTCATGTGCAAGGTGAGACTGGGGTCTAGGCTCAGAGGCTAAGGTTTTCACCTACAGTAATGTCCAGGGGCACCAGTATTCACACGTGAGGCTTTCAGCTTTCCGTGCCAGGGTCAGTAAACGTCAGCAGCCCACCTCACTCCAGGCCCGTTGCTGTGACAACCAGGAACTTGTCTGAGGGGTTGGTACATCAAGAACTACTGCATTATTGAAGACACAAGTGAATAAGCACTATATTTCAGAAAAGAGTGAGTTACTCCTGGTTCTTTTAGATACTTTAGGCATTTCGGTAAAACAGAACATTTCCTTTCTCCACAAGACTTAGCAAAGACTGAGGAGGAGAGCTGTTATATCTGAGAAATGTACTCCTCACATTGAGATTCAAAGTGACCTAAACTGCTTTGCCTGTATTCTTGTATTTTTTCTAGTACCCAGGGGAGAAAAACACAGTATCTGCCCAAGATCCAAAACATATTTTGCCTTTTTTCTGGATGAATTAAAGTACTGCTGGTTATATACTGTCAGGGTGTTGTGTCTGATAAACGTATAACTAACTTTCCCTCCCTTGATAATGACTGCTTTCTTTTCCTCTCAGATGATCTCCAGATCCCTGGTCATGGAGTATTTGACTAATCCTGGCGCACTTAGCTTGGCTGCCGGAGTTGCCTGTGGCGTGTGCCTGGGCTGGGGCCTCCGAGTGCGCTTTGGAATGCTCCCCAAGAGCTCGGTGAGGGAGACAAATGCTGACGCTGAGACGGAAGCAAGCATCCTCGGAGAGAATGGGGAGTACAAAATGATTCTTGTGGTTCGAAATGACCTAAAGATGGGAAAAGGGAAGGTGGCTGCCCAGTGCTCTCATGCTGCCGTTTCTGCCTACAAGCAAATTCAAAGGAGAAACCCCGAGTTACTCAAAGAGTGGGAATACTGTGGCCAGCCCAAAGTGGTAGTCAAGGCTCCTGATGAAGAAACTCTGGTTGAATTACTGACCCATGCAAAAGTGCTGGGACTGACTGTAAGTTTAATCCAAGATGCAGGACGCACTCAGATTGCACCAGGCTCTCGAACTGTTTTAGGAATTGGACCAGGACCAGCAGACCTAATTGACAAGGTCACCGGTCACCTAAAACTTTACTAGGTGTACTTTTGTATGATGATGGTGGTCCCACCGCTGCAAGTGTTTGAAACTGTCAAATTCTAACAATAAAAGCTGAATTTCTTCCCCCAGCTAAGTATTCTTGAGATGAAATTCCATTCACGTGTTCTTCTGTCATGTACTTGGCCTGGTTACAGAGTTATCTTGGGCTAAAAAAAAAAAAGTTTGGTTAATAGTCCTGGTGATTCAAGTGATGAGTGCTAAAACAAGAAATGTTTGAGAGGCACAGATCACAATAAAATTGGCCTGGAGGTGGGAAACATTTCCTGTGAGTGATTAGGCCCCTTTGTGTGTTACTAGGTTTCTCTGTCCTTGGGGGATCAGGGGTCCTAGGGTATTCCTAATTTAGATGTAAACTGCAGTTTGTTTTTCCTTACCTCAGTTTTTGAATATTTAAAATCTAACCTTGTGGATTCTTCCCAAAGCTGAGGTTTTCCCAGCACTGACCTAACCCCCCTGTGCCATGTTTCACGCTCATCCCCACGCTGGCTAGACTTTCTCCGAGGTGGTCCTACCTCTCCAGTACACCCCTTTCCTGACAGTGAGGGCACTGAGGCTTGTGAGGTGACTTGCCTGGACCTTGAAGGTGGTTATGGGCCCGTAGAGAAATTCATGGGAATTGTGAAGTGGCTGTTACTTATCATCGTGATATCCCAGTATTTTCTTTACCTAGAACTTAAGGAACTGGACAATTCAACTATTTAAGGGCACCTTATCTCCCTTTTGATCTTTATACATTCAGCATGACATAATCCAGATAATATGAAGGTTCCTGGCTCCCGAGAGCCACATAGCTTCCTGATCTCCTTTTTTTTGCAAAAAGCCATTTGTCTTGAAAGCTTCCTTTGGGGGGATTCTGACAGTATTTGTAAATTCAGAATATTCCTAAGAACTTCGATGTCAGGGAGATTATCTTGGTAACAGGCACAGATTGATTGCAACTCACCATGGTTAACTTCAACAATTAGCATTAGTTAGTTGTTAACTTCAACATAAGCAGCGATGTAGCACAACCGCAAGGTCTACGGTCAGTGGCGTCTGGGCAGAACACTAGAGACTCCTGCAGCCAGGCTGAGAGGCTCCAGTTGGTCAGCCTTTTACACTGGTATCTGACAGCACAGAAGAAATCGCAACTGTGAATGATGCCACAGTAGCAACTGTTTCTAAACAGCATGTTTATACTGGTTTCCAAAGTGATGCAACAGCATGTAACTGAGTTGAAGAGAACTCAATCCTAAATGTGTGATTCCACTTCAGCTAATTTCTGAGGCTTGCCTCAGAGATTGATGGTTCCAGGTTCAAAGACAGTGCATTCCCAACAGGACCATCTGCTCTGGCTGACAATGTAACTGAGGTAAATCATGGCATTATCTACTAGAACGAATAGTATACAAACACTGGAGTTAAGGAAACATGTTTTCTAGCTCACCTGTACTTTGCTATTTATTTTGTAAGGTTCATAATTTTATTTCATGGTTCACAAAGCAGAGAACCCTGGGGTCTCTAAAGACACCTGCAAGGGGTCAAAACAATTTTCCTGATACTCATTCTCTTCCATTGTTTTGACATTTGCAGTGACGATAAAAAAGCAAGGGTGGGTAATACTGCTGGCACCTTTCACAAATCAAGGCAGGGGCACCAATCTGTACAAGCAGTCATTGTAGTTGTCACTGCCCTACATTTAATTTAAAAAGCTTAATGTCCTTGATGAAGCAGTAAAAAGTATTAAATTTGACCCTTGACTGTTTGTCTTAATATTTTTTCTCTGTAACATCAAACACTGCTGGTGCACACTGAAGTGTAACTGTCATCTTAAGGAAAAAAAAGACTTGTGTGGCTGAGTCCTCAACTGAACCAGCTGCTTTTGTCATCAAACATTTTTACTTGGAAAACAACTGACACAATCTAGTTATCCAGATCTAGATGTTCAGCAGATATAAACTACAAAAGATTCATTTTCATGGTTTCAGAGTTCACATTTCAACTAATCACAAGTGTCTGGAAAGGTTATTAAATCTGCTTTCCAGTGCAGTAGACCAGTTCAATCCCTGGTCAAAGCACTAAGATCCCACATGCTATGTGGCCAAAAAATACTCTTCCTTTCCTAACTAAATAGCTCTATGAGGCCAAGTTTTTGAATACAGAAGTCTCTGTTCAAAAGAGAGTTGTAAAAAATAGTACAATGCCATTCTTTCTTGCTTGACTTTTGTTTGGGGAAACATGCTCACGTTATTATTGCTTACGTTAACATGCAATGCTTATTAGTGTCATTTAAATGGGTTAACAGTTTTAAAAAGTTGTTTTAACTATTAATAATAGTTAAGTAAGTAGGAATAGATACAATCCCACATAAACTAGTGCTTCTTAGGATCATCAATAATTTGAGTATGGTTACTTTATAGTAAACTTCTAAATCAGGGAGTTTAAAATCTTTTATTCTTTTTCAAATTTGAGCTGGTTATTCTAGGTTTTTTCACTTTCATACTTATGTGAATTTATGGCGGGGGAGCCTTTTATGATACTGACAGAAATGACATCAACTTTATAGGTATTTTTGGTGAAAACTGGCATCTCACAAGTTCTGAATCATGAATGTATTTTCTCTCTCCATTTGTTTTAATCTTCGGTTTCTTTCAGCATGATTTTGTAGTTACCTTTTGTTAAATTTATCACCAGTTAATTCTCGATTCTTGTTTTGCAAAATTTCATATTGGTTTTATTGCTCTTTTGAGACCTTGCTAAACAAGCTTTTTTTAAAGAGTTATTTTTATAAAAACATTGCTTAGGATTTGCTTCATACAAGATTAGGTCATCTATGAATAAAAACAGCTTTACATCTTCAAAAAAATTGCATATTTTTGATTATAGACAGATCCTAAGAAAAAGTGTGAGCACCACCACAGTGAGATATCTGCATAAGCAGCCTTACAAAGAGACCAACCTCTTGCTATCATACCAATGTCTGTGTTGAAATGATTGTCAACTATTACCACCTTTTTTTGGTATGATGTCTACATTTGGATACTAGGCAGGAGGATCATTGAAAACATGTTTACCTCCAAAGTTTCCTATTAATCTTTTCCCCATTCTTCCCTTCTGTTTTAGTTAACTTTTAGAGTGGCAACAACTCTTATTTTTAGTTCCTTCTGTCAGACCATCGACCATCCTATTCAGAGGAGAGTTAGGGAAGATCCCTTATAGTTTATTACTAATTCATTCTGTCTCTTCTTGTACAGCCCTCAATACTACTGCCCAGTATGGAGCTACCTGTTTTGTGATTTAAACACGTCTCCAAATAATCCTGAGAAATATTCATGGTGTTAACATACATGTGAGGGAACAAGCTCAGAAGTTCAGCTTGCTCTCAAGTTAAGCCTAAGTAATACACTGCTACAGTTTCTCTCTCTACTATAGCCCATTATTATGGATGGTTTAAGTGGCAACTCGGTATCACAGACATAGCACCAGGTTAAAGTTTTTTAAAAACAATTCTTAACTATGCTGTAAGAAAACCTTTACTGAAGAATTTTAACTTGTTTCTATTAGGGAAGGGAAAAAGAGAAAAATTCCGTTGATAAAAACCAGTTGATTCTAAGTATGTCTAGGAGAACAAATCTTGATTCTCAAAAGGAGCTCCCAGGGACCATTATTATTCTCCCTCTTGATGTTGATAAACATGAAGAAAGAGGGCAGAGACCCAGGAGAAACACCAGTATGCCCAGGACCTGAGCAGCAAGATGGTCCCTAAGACAAACCAAAAAACGCAAAGGGATTTTTCCAACTAATACTGTAATTTCCTATAGGAATATAGGTGGTAGGGGGAGGAAGACAGGAGTTCTAAGGTTTAAAAAAGCACTTCTGTGGAGTTTATGGTCAATGACTGGACTTTAAAGCAATACAAAGCTAGGTGGGGGCTCTCTAGCTCTACTGAGAATTAACTGTGAAATGAATTTAGGGTAACATTCTCAAGTCATACACAAAAAAACTTGAATTCAAACACTGGTTTAAAAAAATCAACTTAAAATATTCATAATTTGAAGACCTTTACAATTCATGGTGAAGAACAGCATGTTGACTATGTGCTTATACATTCTTATTTCAAGTTAATATAATTTAACATCCATGATCTCTTCATCTGAATGAAATGCTTAAACAGCTGAAGTGCTGCCTGGTTAAAATGATGGAGGTAGCCCACGTCAGCACTGATGGGTTTTTCTGACCTCTGCACGGACCTCACGAACTACTGGAATGCATAGTGTGATGCAGTGTTTTCACATGTCCCAACCCCTCTTCTCTCTACACTACCTTAGTATCCAGTATGAAATGGTTCTTGTGTTTAAGAGAGATTTAAGTAAAACTGCCATTCTCCATGTTATTTCCACAGTCCAGTAATTTATTTTAAATTTGAGTAATTTCAAATTCCACAAACAAAACTGAAGAACAGCAATATTTTGTTTGAATTCTTTCTTCTGTACACTCAGTGATCTAAAACACCACAATATCCAACATACACAAACCTCAGGGAAGGGTTAGTAAATACACACAGACTGGAATCATGGTGCTCCGTTCCTGAATGGAATGGTCCCACAGAAAAGCACAGGATACAAGCACAACGTAAGGGCACCTGTTACATGTGAAGTGAGCAGAAACACACGAGCGTCTTCTATATGCGTCATGAGGAAACCTGCATAGGTTAGAGGGCCTTGTATGCTCATTTAGAAGTCAGGCAAGTTGTCTGTAATGCATTTTTCAAACAATTTGGAGAGCACTGCGATCCCATGGAGGATATGCTCGTTAGTGTTGTCTTTGTTGGCATTGACAGTCTTGCATGGTCACATACCAGTATTTTTGCTTTAGCTTTTCTTGGAATAAAAGATTTAAATGCATTTAGACAATACATACTGTAAGCTGTTTACATACACTAAATTTAAGAGATTCAATATTAGAGTTTTTTTTTTCTTTAAACACTACAGAGTGCAAATCAGGTTCTTCACAATAGATTGAGTATTAAGCAGTTCTTCAAAGAATGAGGGGGGAAGAAGAAAAGCCCAAGTGAATAAAACATTGAAACTATTCCCCTTTGAAAATAAATTCTAAAATGATATGGAATGTGAAATAAGCTTTAACATAGGTGATCCGAGTTTATAGTTAGAAACAAAAAGTAGTCCTTCATGAAATAAAGGTTACAAGAACATGTGCCTGTTTTCCCCTGTTATAAACTGAGAAGCGGGTAGAGACGATGTTTCGGTACGAAAATAGGCGACTACGGATCAGCGTTCCGTCTCACATGCTGTACCCAAAGCCAGGCTGTGGCTGCCCATAGGCTGGTGCAGTGTACCCATAACCAAACGGCGCCTGGGGAGGGACTGCAACGCTGGGTCCTGCTGTCAGCATCAACTGGGGCTGGCCTACAGAAGAGAAGAGAGGGGAGCGGGGCGGGGGCGAGGAGGCGGAGAGACTGTTAGCACTGCAGGACGACCACACCCGACTCCCGGCTCCAGCAGCATACCCACAACTCAATGAATTTCGGGGGGAGGCACTCTGCCTGACTGTCTCAATTTTAGCATGGCAGTCACCCTAGGAAGGGTCCTGCCTAAAAAGCCAACAAAAACCATGCAGGGCCAAGGGCCAGAGCTATAAAAGTAATTATGTTACTTCATATGTCAAGTAAAGCAATATGCACATGCATGCTGGACATGCTTAGGGCAAGACATTCAGCAATAAGCCTATCACTACCACATGGTGTTTGCACATTTTATCTGGTGACAATATAATTAGCACAGGAAAACAATTTTTTAAGCTACATGTTTAACACAACTGAACTTTTTAAAGTTAAGATTTAAATTCTTGATTTAGACGTGTCTAAGTGGTAACAAGACCAAGTATCCAGTACCAAAAAAAGAAAAAGACATTCAAATATGCATTAGGTGTGAAATACATTAGAGGATACAACCTCTTTCAAATACTAAGCTAACACTCTCATGAAGTTTAAATAGTTACTGTACAGAGGAACCAACCTGTGGAGAAACTGGCTAAATAGAAGAACATACCTAGCACCTCTCCCCACCTCCTGCAAAAGAAGTACTCTTAATCTCCCTCTCTAATGTAGATCCAGAGTAGTATTTCTCCCACAAGTGACCTAATGTCTCTCCTTTGGTGAATAAAAACCCAAACTGCCTTCAGTGAATAAACTCTTCAGGAACCAGCAGTTTGTTAAAAAACCACTTCTAACTTTGATACTGACATCTCCCTTGAAATTTCAACCCCACTTTTTCTTCCTAAACAACATAAGCATGTTATTTTTTCATTAAGCTTCTCAGTTTCTTTGTATCACAATGGAATAATGAGAAAACAAGAATAATAAGGAGAAACTGCATGAGTGTGCACATCTCTAATAAAGAGCAGAGAACTTCAAGGCAATTGGGGGGCAGGAGGGAGCTGCCTGACAAAGTGCCAGAGCCGTTCTCACATCATGCTTCTCCCACAGCCAGCGGGCCAGGACCGGGGTGTGTGTGGGCACGTGGGGGTGGTACAGGGGGTGGAGTGCTGAGAAGGCGGCACTGTCAACAACTGTCTTTAGCTCAACTCCATTTTCAACTGCTTACAAAGACTATCCATTTAAACACCCCGAAGGTAAGCCAAAGTCAGTAGCTTCCCCCAACTATCCCCCCAGCCTGTTTCTGCCTTGTTTCTTATCACAAATGTGTCATCTTGTTCCCATCTCTAAGAATCTACTTTATGTTCTCCAACTTTATCAAAACGACCCTGTCCTCTAAATTCCCAAAGTCCTTTTCATGTGAAATAAAAACTGGAGATAATGCCACAAGAGATTTGTTTACTGTCATCTCCTTTAGCAGGTTGAGATACAGTAGTTGTAATTGTATACCTTCCTCCCAACACCACCTGGTTAAAGTTCTATATAACCTTACACCCTTCAAATTCACTACTCAAATCACTCTGTTCACCAAGAGAAACAGAAAGGGGAAGGATTTCAGAAAGGCACATGTAAAAAAACATTAAATTGCCTTAAATATTCAGAGTCTGAAGATCCTCTCTGGAAAATCTTCAAATGGAAACTATTCAGTTATCAGTTTCAGTCAGAATTTAAAGAGATGTACTCCTTCTGTAAAGCATACTTAAGATGACTGTGGCATGTTCTCTCACCTTCTCCACTTTTGAAAATTGAGTTCACCAATAATTCTTTGTCAGTAACTCATGAATAGGCAATCAGTGATCAGGCAACAGATAAATCAGGTTCTGATCTCAATAACTGTTTTTTGAGATTATCTTTGCATTTAAAATTATCTTAGTGAATAAGGTCAGTGCCTGCTCTAAGGTTGTTTTCAGAAAAAAATGACAGTAGAGACTTATTCCTTAACTTAATGAGCCTTTGGCACTTTAGAATGAACTGTTTGTCTACTGTATTTCTGAGATTAAGCAGAGAAAGAGATTACCATAAACAATAGGTTGTGTCTCCGTAGCTTGTTCTTCCTCTTTTCTCAGTGATTCTGAAGCATCTAATTTATCCACCTAGAGAAAAACAGGTAATGGTAATTAGAACCTCAAAAGTATTATAAACCTAGGTTTATGGCAGAAAGTGGAAAAGCCTTAGTATGTTAAATTTTGTCAAAATAAAACAGACTAGAGTAGAAAGAACATTCTCAGGCCCCTTCAAATTCAATGGCAATGTTCATACTTCAGTCAAGGTGATTTTTAGCACTGTCATTATAAACCCTCAGGAAGGAGGGATTTATAAATGCCATAAAAGCTCACGCCAGGCTACAACTGGACATGCTAGGATGCAGCCAGCCTGAGGGAGGGAGATAACCAGAAGGAACCACTTTCTCTGATGAAGTTTTAGCCCTATTAAAGATAACGATGAACTCATGACTGGGCAAGACTTCCTTCCCCAAAGGAAATGGTATTCAAAAAAGTGAAACAAGTCTTGTGACTGGATAAGTACGTTTGCAGAACCAACTATCTTTTTTGCCACTGTGCAGAGCTTCTGTCAATACTGATTATGTGTGGGCTGAAGTTTAAGATTCAAGTGGCTCCATATTTAATCTTTTTTATATAAAGACAGGCTGCATGTGTTAATGCTCTGTTTTCTAAGTAACCAAGAATGCCTGATTTTCCCCCAAATTCTTTGAGAAAGAAATGTTTAGCTTTTAATTAAGCCCAAGAAGTAAATGACTGTTATATACTAGCTATTCTAAATAAAAGTGTATAGTATCAGACAGAAATAATACTCTAGAGGAGTCCAAACATATTAGTGAAAGAAAAGAGCTGGAATACATAGATCCTTCCCTAACTAGTTGCGTGACCCTGGCAAACCACTGCACCGACCCTCAAATTTCCTTGTCTATATAGTCAGTCAGCTGAATGAGAAAATCTACAAAGCTCCTTCTAGGATTAGCACAATTTGAATCTGGAATTCTGTGAAGGATTAGGGAGGATGGCAGCAGGACACAGACTAGGAAATCTCCACCATACCACTTCCATTTGACTATTAAACTGTGCTGTATCTGTCTTTTAGACTATATAGTCTTGTCGTTGGTATATCATTACACTTGATGTAAACTAAATTTCAAATTTCAATGTTATCTATTACTAGAGGGTTTCAAAGTCCTAAGGGTGCTGAGATGGGGAGGCAAGAGTGCAGGATAGAACTTTTTTATTAATGTTCACTGCATGTCCTTCAAAAAGGCAAATAGTGAAAAATCACTCACAAAAAAAGACACGCAGGACTTCAGTGAAAAGGCTTTAAAGACTTGGTCCAGGAAAGGTTAAAGCAGCACCTAGTTTCTATTTGCAACTATTTAAAAAACAGTGTTTCAATCCTACACAGGCCATTAAGGTTAGGACAGTATTTTACATGTATTTTAATTGTTTTATAGTGAGTATCTTCAATGTGGGTCTAATCCACCCTAATTTGTCAGAGAGCAAAATGTGAGAAAAGTAATATGAGTCAGACTCTAGACATCTTCAGATAAAATGTGGTTTTTCTACCTAGGAATATGGGTTATTAGTTTGCTTCTGTATTTCATTTTTAAAATTTTATAACCTAAGGGCTCATGTGTTAAAATTACCCCCACTTTCAAATTAAAGACTACTATGGAGTGTAAGTACCACAAGAAACACTGTTTGGCACCCAAACTTAAAAACAAAAATCACTACAGCTCTCTAATTTAAAATACAATCTGTGACACCAAGGACAGTCAGATGGGGTTTTGCTAAGTATCCAAGAGTGAGCTAAAGAAGTTATTTTTAAAAAGTACATGGATGAGTGTACATTAATAACTTCTAAGAAGAAAAATCAAACAACAAAAAACCCACTGCATAATACATTGCCAGACTTTCAAGGAAAAGATTCTAAAGTGAACATATGTTTAAAAGTTAATGTATGAGTCGGATGTTGAAGACAGAAGTATGTTAAAGATTCAGAAGAGCTAGCAATGTCGTAATGCCCAGGCACAGACATAGGCAGGTTGGGCATACAGACAAAATAAAAAGGAACAACTGTGAAGGAGGAGCATGGAGCTAAGCAAAAATTGATTTTTCTATTTAATGGGACAGCCTCTGGCACAGCAATATCCAATTATTGTTTCCAATGACCCAATTTGGACTCCTCCAAACAGAAAAGCAAAGAAGGCTTTTATGAACACAAGCTTTTGTTAAGAGCTATAACAAAAGTTTCTGATCCTTAGATTAAAAAAGAAAAATTACAGGTAAACATGTCACTGAGTTCAGTTCCATTTGTCCTATTGAAAATTAACGATAATGTAAAAGGCTTTTCCACAAAGACTGCAATATGCTGCAGAGGAAAAGTTTAACATGCAGTCAGTTATTTTGGTGTATGTGTGCATGAAAAAAAGGCAAAAGTACTGAAGCAAGAAGTGCGATCTGAAGATGACCGTTGCTATACAGGCTCTCAAGAAACACACACAGCCCACAGCAATGCTTTCAGAGTTTCAGAGTAGTACGATGTAATTGCAATGACTGCTGTACATGCTTGATTTAAAACAACGCATACCACTGCAGTTCAATTACCTAGTTTTCACACACACGCTTTCTAACTGCCTTGCTTACTAGCTGCTGAAGGGCCTCACACACAATGCATTTTACTCAGGTTTGCCCTAAGTTCCAATGGTGACTCCAGTTTGGTTCAACATAATTCCAAAGGACTGTCCCCCCTCCAAATTATTTTAAATTGCTTTAACTGTCCTTTACCTTCCCACCCTTTTCTCACCACAATTTGATACCAGACATAAGTTTATAAGTTTGTTTCATTTATACTGGGACAGAGACAAGCCAATGAAGCAAGCAGCAACCAAAAGGTGCCTAAATTTGACTTTGGACAAGCCAAAGGGATGAGTAACAGCGAATTTGTAGCTTCAGAGATGTACCTTATTATAGAAAGCAGAAGTTAAAATGGCTTCATATTTTACAGAAATAATCCACGTTGCTTAGCAACAATTATAGCAAGCTAATCTGATGATTTAAAAAGTTTTGATTCCTCTTGAAAATGAACTAGCACCATAAGAACTGGACACCTGGAGAAACATGAGGAAAGTCTCTTCGGAAGCAGCTAGTATATCTTGTATCTACTTTCAGCAAAAAATTAGTAAGAATCAAGAGATCAGAAACTGGATCACAGTCCTTCAATACCCCAAAAAAAAACAAAAACAAAAAAAACACACCCCCCAAAAAGCCTTTTAGGGCATGTATATACATATTTAAATTCAACAACTGTCAGGCACGCTCACAAAATAATACCAGAGGCTGTTTAAATTTACTTAGAGTATTGAGAAAAATCCTATTATGGTCCAGATACCCTGACAGGGAAGAAAAATTTCCTGAAACTTTGGAATTAATATGGAAACTCAACATGCTCAGTTTTTAATAATATATTTAAGAGAGACTGTGAACCAACTACTGATAAGCCTCCTGCCCTTCCTAAAGCCTATTAGCCGATTAGTAGCAAACATCTACTAATGTCCTAGAGCTCTATAATAGTTATATTTTAAGGGACTTGCAGAGGCTTTAGTGAAAATTTATTGGGGGAAAAAGCAGAAGCAGCAGTGTAGAAAAGGAAGGAAAAAAAAATCATGCAAATTCCTTAGACTTAGTCCTCCAGACTTAAAGATGGAAAAGAATCAACTTTCACCTTTTCCTTTATTGCATCAACCTGCAAAGGAATTCAGAAGGTGCAGCTTAGAAAAAAAATCAAATTCCATATTGAGCATAAAAAGGTAGAATCAGCAACAAAGGTTTAGGGGAGAAACATCTAACCACTGAAAAAAGGTATGAGAGAAGTGAAAATAAAGGGCATACTGGAAGCAAAACTCAGAATTTTTTTTTAACTTCAGAGCTTATTGCAGAAGGATTTATGCTAAAGTCAAGTGTGAAAGAAAGCAGCTTAATCGCTAGTAAAATTTACAGCACTTCGGTTAACAGCAGCTTAGAGCCAGGTCTCACAAGTTGGCATTATGCATAAAAGAAGCTATTTTCATCTGTGGCTAAGATAATAAGGCAACTTTCTTTCTCCTGTTACACTGGATTTAAGCAGTTTCTACAAAGAAAAATGTTAATTCTCAAAAAAACTGTAGCTTAACACAATGATATCTAATTAGATGGTAGCCCAAGGAAACACTCAGTTATTCTGGGGCTTGTTAGTAGCACACCTCCCACCCTGACACCTGCCTTTAATTCACACATGCTGAAAAGATCAGATGCAAAACTGACTTTAATAAGCATGTTTTGCTTTGACAAAATGGATCCTTTAGGACCATTTTAAAATGTTTCACAGCAGGACAGGGTAAAAACATCCTAACATCAAAAACAGATACTAAGAAGAATAAGTTAATTTTATAAGATGATTATACCCCCAGCTTGTTTAATGCACTTTTAGGAAATGTGTCATTAATTGTTAACCTCCTGTAGTATTTTTTAATAAGGGGTTAAACTATCAAAATATTGAGAAGATTAACAGGACATTAAGAATACAGATGCAGCTTTCCCATGGGAAACAGGCATACATATTAAAGTCAAGAACCAACCAAAGAGAAGGGAATCTACACTAAGTAATGGTCATCTGAGTTACAAGAATTGATTTGAGGAAGACATTATTTTGACAAAAAATGTTCCTATCAAACATTAAAAAAACAAAAACAAAAATCCATACAACATGGACATAATACTATCTGCCCTTCAGAAATACATTCTGTGGTATTCTGAGTGTAGACATTCTGCCAAGATATGTCTGAGTTACCTTTCCATTCAATGTCACTTGTCAGGTATTAAAAATTACTGGAGAACAGGAATATTTTATGATCAGCTAAATTAATTCTACTAGAGAAAACATTTGAAAACAAAAAGTCTATACATGGAATTTTACATATCCTCAAGATAATTAGTTCTCAGAGGTGCCATTACCTTTGTCAAGTATTCCTTCATGACTTGGATGAAATAGGGCATGGCAAAATCCATGATATTGTGCCTCCACGCAGTTTCCAGGACAACATCTGGCCTTAAAAGATCATAACAAGTAAAGAGACACGCTCCAAAGCACTCTCTTTTTTCTTCCTGCAAAAACCACTGTAGGAGCTCTTCAGCCAATTCAGTATCTTTAGATTCAGAGGCATACTGCATTGCATCCTATTTAAAAGAAAGGAAGGAAGTCAAACATTAAACTCAAATATGAGGAACTGGTAAACTAAATAACACAACAGGGGAAAAAAAACTCTCAGTTATATCATTTAAATTAAGGATTTCCTGAAAGAAAAGGAAAAGACAGAGGAAAGCATTCTTTTTTTAACAGAGAGGTCTGACATAAGCATACAACATCCTCCAACATTAAGAAACTGACATAATTATCATCTCCTCAACTGGGAGCTTAAAGGCAATTTGCAAATAGTATTTGCAAAAACTAATACCTTTATAGACCATAATCACTTCTAATATGCCATCTTAGGACTCACACAGATCATCCAGTACTTGGCTTAATGGCCCCACCCCACCATCTTTCTTCACCTTGTATAGGCTATCTTTCTTGCACAGCTCTACACTCTGTTTCCAGCGATTATTGCCTTTGAAGAGGTAAGCAGCAATTCTTCTGAACTCAATGAGTTCATGCTTTTCCAAACGCTGAGCAAGTGAGATATTGTCAAAGTTGTCATAAGCATCTATCGATGTTCTCAGAGCCTTAAAAAATAAAACAAAGCCATTGAAATGCCAAACCAGTATTTTAGTTTAAATTTTATGTTCTATCATTCTTGATCAATGAGCCATTAATGTATATGACTGACTGCATGTAATGTGATCAGTATCTTGCACGATAAATATGTTTAATATAACTTGATCAATCAGCCATTATTGTAATTAAGACAGCCTAGATTCAAGAATCAAACCATAAAGTTGTACTATGAACAAGTATCAACATTCCTCAATCTAATTGTTTAACAATAAGGTCCTTGAAGGCACTACAAAATTTATAAGGGAACAATTTTCTCCAAGGTTTTCAGTGTCAAGGACTAACTTGAATGGTTATGAAACTGGTAAGATTTGTAATTTGGAGGGTAAGATTTTATGCCCTAGGGAAACTCCTGATACAATTCAACATGGTATTCAGTCATAGAGATCAGCATGGGATCTGCACCTGAAAGAAAACCATGTTGACAAGAAAAGAAAGAAAAGGCAATTTAGCTTAATCTTAACTTTTACGTTTTTGCAAAATTCTTCACAAAGGAAAGTTTACTAAAAGACTGGTACTGATAAGCTATTGGGCAAGAAAAACAAGTGAATGAAAGAGTTAATACCATATAAGGTTTATGAGCTAGTCTAAGAGATCAAAGACTTTTTCAACTAAATCTACAATACAGATGTTTACAGATGAAGTAACCATAGTATTTTTCTAAAGCATTAACTTGGACTCTGCAAACTTAGCATTTAATTAGGAGACATCAGATTTATCAATCCTGAAAACCTCACTAAATTTAGATCCAAGGCATACAAGTACCTACTGCTTACAGTCCTAAGGGATGATAGGCTTTTTTAACTGCAAAATATACCAACTTTACAATTATGAGAATTGTAAATTTTGAGAATACGTGCAAGAACCAAAATGTTTTACCTGATAATCTTCTTCTGTAATAAAGAGGTTGTTCAGTGATTCATTCACAGATTTGTTGTTGTGGTTCTGAACTGAACGCAAATAGGGTTTCACCAGTGGTAGTTGTTTAACCTTTAAAATAAGGATGTGTTACAAATGTAGTACATTGCTAACGGACAAAGTTATCCAAGAATGTCTTAGTTTCTTGCTAAGAATTTTTGAGGTTTTAAAAATTATTACCTTGCTGAAATAATTGACTGCACGAGTATGATCCAACCGTGGAGACAGCACCATCAGCAAATCATTTAACAATAGTGGCTTGAATTCTAAGTAGAATTGTATTGCTCTGTAGTATAGCTCCACATTGGCAACCTAAGACAGCAAAAATCCATACATGAGGTAGAGTTATTTCCTCATGAGCTTCCTCCTTCTAAAGACTATCTTCTAAAGAAGGTAACACACCTTGGTAATGATGTCTTTGAACTGCCCTTCTTTCCATGCATCAGTTGGATGATTCATCATGGTAATTATGGCATTATCATATTCTTCATATTTGTCATACAAAAACACCAATTCTGCCCAAAGATGGGCTTGTTCTGCAGCTCTTAGCACCTGCACAAGGAAGATTTAATTGCTTTAGATATGGGTCTCTAATTCTAGTTAATAGCAAAAAATAAATTTTTTAATGAAAACTGAAGTATTAGTTTTAGCTATAGAGTTGCCTTACAATGAAAGGTTAGTTACCTTAGGAATATTCACTCTGGACCAGAACAGCTCCAGGTGCTCCCTCATTTTCTGTGGCTTAAACTTAGAATACAGAATAGCTAATTCAGTGAACATCCCCATGTGAGCTCGCTCAAGTCCCAGTGCTGCTTCCAACATGGTTATCAGCTCTTCAAAATACCCACGATCCTAAATAAGAGAAAAATGCAATTAAAGATGGGAATATCAGTGGCAAAAGATCTCAGTTAACATAAAAGCTAACACAAAAGACTTCAGTGCACTACCTGATAGTAGTTGATAAGTTCCTCCAACTCGTCTGCATGTACTACAATATGAAGCCCACACATCTGAGCGAGACGGAACTCCTTCCCATCTACACAGGCAAAGCAGACCTACAATTTAAAAAATTTCAATTATGTGAACTCAAGTGTAACATGGCTGGTTAATTCAATTAATCAGTTTAAAGAATATTCCTAAATAGCATCTTAATACATCAATCAAACTGTCATTTAGATTACCTCTTTCCATGTTCGAGTACTGTTGGCTTTCCTAGCTCCATCAACAGCTGCCTGATATTCACCCAGGTGAACCAGAGTAGATGCCAAGCGTCCAAAATTGGAAACATTATTGTACAACAACTTAGCAGCATCATACATTTTTTCATCATAACAACGGTCACCAACCTGAAAAAAACACAAACCATTTTCAGTAAGCCGAAACTCAGTTTTCTTTCCAAAGTTAGGACTCAATTTAATATGAAAAAACATCTTCCCAGTAAGATTTTTCCTTAGAAACTTTCAGTTGTCACATGTTGATCCTAATATGCTAGTAAAGTTGCCCAACTATTTTTACACTCCTTAAAAAGAAAAAAATCTGAATGAGAAACTCACTTGCTGGATATGAGCATTATTTGGCCCATTGATGAACTCTTCCAACTCTGCTAGGCGGTTTGTTTTAGCCAGTGCAAAGATCAATTCTGTCTCCACATAGGACTCACGAGCCTTCTTGCGGGCCATCTGCAAGTACTTCACCAGCTCTTCCCAGTTTCCTAGGTACAGAAAAACAAATGAATAAATCCAACACTAACATACCAACATCAATCTTCTCGTTGAAGTAAATGACAACTGCTATTAATTTCCTTTTCAAAGAAACAGTAGATAGAATAACAATTGTAAACTGTGAAAGGCATCAAAATAGTGAAACTTCTATTAATGTCTCTGTATTATTACTGACCAAATGAAAAGCTGAATCCCTCTTCTCCTTCAAGTTATCAGATTAGAACTATATCAGAATTTAATGAGACTTCAAAACAGAAAATTAAACTTCCCCATAGAGCTTTTAAGTTCACAGAACACAGCCTCTCTTTATCTGCACTAAAGAGGAGGGCACAACACCAGACAGTCTCTAGCTCCAACACAATGCAGAACGATGTAAAACTTAATGTTCAGCTTAGCACATTTTCTGGCAAACACATAAAGGTGAGAAGTCATACCACTAGTATTGGCGGCCTGAACAACTTCCATGTACGATGAAGGATCATCTGCTTTGATATAAGAATCAATGGCTTCTTTCACCATTCCTTTCTGCAACTGGGCTTTTGCGAGCTGACTCCAGACTGCCGGTTCATTGCAGCGTTCAGCAAACTCATATGCCCGATCCAAGTTTCCAATATGTTCGATTAAGACCTAGGCAACCAATTCTTCATCAGTTATAGAACAATGAATCTTACCACATACCAATTACATTTAAACGATTAGGATTTTATTGCTCTTCTATTATCACAGCAATAAATTATGCCCTTTCTCAGAGGACAATGCATATACTGAACCAAGAGAAGGCATTACACTTAGGAAATCAGCTCGGGTAATGTGAAGGTTTACCTGTACTGCTGAGGTATTGACATCAAATTTCCGGAAAATGGCAAATGCTTCTTCAAAGAGCTCATTGCTGATGGCGATGTTGGCAATATCTGGGGCATCATAATTATCCAAGCGGTTAATGTACTCCATAACACGGGTACGGTCAGCCTTGATTGCAGTGAGGATGAGGAGGTTTTGCAGGTTTCTTTAAGAAAGAAAGATTTGAATGCAGTATTTGAAAAGCTCATTAGTCATAAGGAATAAATACTGTAGCTATTAAGTATTTCGTCTTAGGAGGGAGGGTCACAAGAGGGTATTAGAAGAGTGAGAATTAAGGCAACATTCTCTAACATTTGTCTCTTTGCTCCTTTCCCAAACTGACAGGCCATAATTAAAGACTGACTATAAAGAGCCAGGAAACCCCTCTCATAGCATACCTGTGTTCACTGAATACAGAGTTATCAAGGACAATTTTCTCTAGCAGTTCAATGAGTTCATTAGGAAGGTCTGCCGTCATAAAGGCCTTGACAGTTACTGACACTTCCTCAGGGTCCTGAGTTTCAGACAAGGCTGTCTGTACAACCTGCAGAGGATATACAAAGAATAAGCACTGAGTCCAGGTGGCTTTGCTGATATTATCTAATAATAAGCTGGCCTCTCAGTAGAAAATGAAACAGGTCGAGAAGAAGGAATGAGATAAAATACCTTTCATTTACCACCCAAAGATCCTTCTACGTAAGTCCACATATATCCGTAACGTGTACTTCCAATTTTTTTGTTGGAGGCGGGGGGGCAGGGGGGAGAATCATCCTACTTGTGTAATTTCTATCTTTTCCCTGACTAAAAATTATCCCTAATAACCACTCCTCATTATCACTTTAATGGTCACATAAAGTTCAACCATATACATGTGGCATTATATACTCAGTAATTCCTCTATTTATGGCTATTTGCATGGCTCCCAGATGCATCAGTGAGTATTTGCTCTAAGAAGCTTTGTATCAATTTGAGATTTTTCCTTAGAAATTTTTCCTAGGAGAGGAATGAAAAATTAATATTCTTCAATTTACTCTCTTCCATATTTATATTTCCATTAATAATTTAAGAAATATTAACAACCTTTAATTTTTAAGGTTTTAAAAAATGTTTTCAATTTTTATATAGTTATAAACTCAAATCTTCTTTGCTTACAATTGAGACTTACTTAACATTTATCTACTAGATCATTCATTAGTCTTTATCCTTTGCTGATTTACCATTCTCTTGAATGTTTCCAATCAATTTAGTTACTTCTCAGGTATTTGTAACAGTAATTCTTACTAATTTTACTAAATGTCTAATTTACAGTTATCCTTTTAGCTATGATGAATTGAGGGAGTCTTATGTAATTAAATTCTCTCCTTGGGGAAGTATTTTCTTGGAGAAGATACACTTCATTTTCATTAACATTTTCATACATACATTTTAGTGTAATCTTTATTTTCTTCTATTTTTTACTGCCATCTCTCCCAGTTAAATATGATCCATTTGAGTATATGATGAGGGGAAAGGTTTTATTTATAGTTAAAAAGATGAGCCTTGAATGCATTTGCAAATTTTACCTGATCAATGAGGGGTCTCCTGTAAGGATTGCTTTCCAGCAGCACACTACCCCACAATTCTGGGTCCTTCCGCCGTACCAGATAGCGAGAGAGACTTTTGAAGAGGGAATTCTCATTGCAGACCTAAATGAGAAATTAAAGATTAATTTCAAGGTAAAAAATAAAAGCTTTCTATAGACTGACTTTAACTTTAAAAGGTTATATCCTATCATTATACCCTATTTAGTGTTTTATACCAAAAAAAAAAAAAAAATTCATTACATCTACATGTAATCTTTAGTAAGTCACAACCATATTTTTCTTATTAAAATTCAATTAACAGAAAAAACACAGTTATTAATTTTTGAAGGCTTTTAAAAAGCACCCTGATGTTGGATCTATATTTGGACTTTATATCTTACTCTATTGGCCTGTGTATTCATGCACCAGGATGCAATTTTTAATTATAGAGGTTTTGTAATGTGCTTCAACATCTGGTAAGGCTAGTCCATCTTCAGAGCTCTCTTTCAATGTTTATTTTCCCATATGCATATGCATACATATGTTCATACGTATATGAATTTGTATGTTCACAGATGCATTCTTTCCCAGCTCTGATCACTCAAAGACCCTAGAAGGAAATACACCCTAGAGTCTAGATCTGGGTTTCTAATGGCACTTCCCACTAAAGAAAATCAAAGTTCTTCAAAACAATGAATGATCCATGGCAGGAGAGGGTATAAAATGAGCATGATATAACTTGCTGGGCCAGGAAACAAGATGTGCTCAAGAGCAATGAGATCATGACACAAAGCCATGAGAGGCAGGTTGATGGGATTTCTATCAGCCAAAACGGGGATAATTTGAAAATCAAAACCATGAATTATTAACCCACAGAACTCGTTAAGTGCACGAAAATACACATGCTGACTGATAAATGTGGAGAAAGTGATGAAGTTGGAAAACTGTCATTTTGCAACCAACACATTAAGAATAGCTTAGTAAGAATTAACAGATTCAAAATTGGGGGCGGGGACACACACAGTAGGATACTCGAATGGTCTTAACTGTCTCCTCACAGACTACTTCATACCTACAAGGGGAAACACATCTGTAAGGGGAAATTTATTTCTACAACGGAGAGGCTGACAACTTGATAAAAAGTGACCCCCAAAATGAAGGACTAAAGGCCATCGGGTGCTTTTGCATGTTACAACATAAGAAAAACATCACTTAAGTAATGCATTTTGGATGGAAACATACAATCTAAATCTAATCAGGAGGAATAATAAGAGAAATTCAAAGCGAACAACATTCTGTTTTTTTTAAGAGATGTTTCACTAGTAAGAATTATTCAGAACAGGTGAGAGCACAGAGACAGAAGGCAGTCTGGAAGCTGTCAGGGGCTGGAAAGAGGCGGGGAATGTGGAGCAACTGCTCAGTGAGTGCTGGATTTCCTCGTGTGGTGATGACGACTCGGAACAAGAACTCTGAACAAGAGAGATAAAGTGACTGCCCAACACTGTAAATGTGCTAACTGCCACTGAATTATTCACTTTCAAATGGCTAATGTTATGTGAATTTTACTTTCAATTAAAAAAAAGAGAAAAAGACTATTTTTACAATTATGCCTGTCAATAAAAGACAAAGGCTGAAGAATTGTTTCAGGTTAAAAGAGACATGAAAGATATGACACATACAAGCAGTATGTAATTCTAGGCTAAAGGGAAAAGTTTCTTTTAAAAGACTTTCAGGTCAATTGACAAAACCAGAATGAAACAGATTTTTAACAGTATTCTACTGGTGTCAGATTGACTGAGGTTGCTATCCATAATGTGGTCATAAAACACCCTTATTCCTAGGAAATATACACTGAAGGGTTATAAGGCCATGAGGTATGCAACTTATTCTCATAAGGTTAAAAGTTTAGATGTGCCTTTACATATACACATATATATAAAAAATATATACGTGTGTGTACATATAAGTGTATGAAAACATACGCGTAAATGTCAGTGGGTGAATACAAACTTAATCAACTACTTTGGCCAGTTTAAATTCATAATTATCAGCAAAGTTTTTTTAAAAAAAGCACATATCCAAAAAGAAAAAAAAAAAGCATGTTATCTTCCAAACCAAAAATGCGCCATATCACCTAAAACCACTCTGAAACTCAAAATTCACTAGTCTAACATTATAGAACAGGTTTTAAAAATGCTATCTTGGGACTTCCCTGACGGTCCAGTGGTTAAGAATCTGCCTTGCAATGCAAAGGACATGGGTTCAATCCCTGGTCAGGGAACTAAGATCCCACATGTCACAGAGCAACTCAGCCTGTGTGCTACAACTACTGAGCCCTCGCACCGCAAATAGAGAATCCACGTGCCGTAATGAAAGACCCCCCATGACACAAGGAAGATCCCACATGCCACAGCTCAGATCCAACACAGCCACAACATAAATAAATATTAAAAAAAAAAAAAAATGCTATCTTCTCTATATGCATTCAGCCGGCAGTACTCACATTGATAAGCTCCAGATCACATTGGCCACGCTCGTAAGCAACACAGGCCAGATGCGGATCTCTCTTCTCACAATACTTTCCAACAACACGACTGTCATAGTAAGGATTTTCCCGAAGAAACCTCTCTGGATTGTTATTACTGTCTATGTAGATTTTGGCTAATGCATTGTGAGTAGCAGGCTCTTCACAGCCCTCATGAATTCTGGCCTCCAGCCAAGGCAGAAGCAGTTTCAATCTAGTAAAAAAAAATAAAACAGGCAAAGAAACACACAAAAAACTCACATATACACATACTATATTACAAATAGCACACTTTTGCAATGCTATTTAAGTACTTTATGGTCTATAAAGAGCTTTCCCACATCCTATTTTGAATTCTCAACATTCCTATCAGAAACTGCGAAATTAAGACTCAGAGATGGTTAAAGGATTTGTCCAACGTCACACAGAAGGTATATAAGACTGTCTTTCATACTCTCCCAGACCTATCTGCTACATTATCTAGACAGGATATACAGAGAAGAGACTACAGATTCACAGATTATTCTTTTTTATGTGGGGCAAATGGCTGGACTTTTGAGTAATGTTGTTTAGGAGGAGGACAGAGATGTGGTATGAGAAAACAAGCCACATTATCTGAGGTTCCACTTAATTTTACCACAATTAACATGTGACATTATGTATAGCCAAAAGAAGCAGTACCTTAAACACATACTGGGAACAAAATCTGGTAACTTCAGAAGCTCTAGTTTTAAAATTCTAGCAGTCGTAAGATCAATCACTCCACGAAGGGCCACGGTTTTGCTAAGTTATAGCTTATGTTCCACTGGTCCAGATGACCAACACTCTTACCATGGTTTAAATAACATGTTAAAGAGTTACAAGAAATCCACGGAAAGAGGTGGCAGGCTATAGTCCATGGTGTCACAAAAGAGTTGGATACGACTTAGCAACTATACAACAATAATCACTTTAAATCAGTCTCAAGCTTTAAAAACATAAAAATCAGTAGTATATTCTACATCTCCATTGTCCTTAAGTGCAGAATTTTTCAAACATTTTCTGAAACATTTAGATATAAATTCTGTGATTACCATTAGTAGAACACTCGTACCAAGCCAGGTTAAAATTAAACCCTATTCTTGACATGGTTTCATTGCTAGAGAGGAACTTCCTACTTAAACTCATTACTTCCCACTAACCTCATTTACTACGTCAGCACTTCGTGAACACAAAATGCCCTGGCTAAAAAAAGACTTCATGATATAAGTATCAGAAGCACTCACACTATGTTCTGTTCTACTGGAAATTCCTAACTCATATTATCATATCAAGGTTCAACTTAAAAACAAGTTTAACCCAGAGTTACACAGGGAATGCTTTTCTCAATACCTGATAATTTATCAGAGAGGAATTAGTTACTAGGTATCATACCTAAAAGGCTTTTTACATAGCTTACATTAAAAACACATAGCTATGTGGTTTGACTTAATGTAGTTATAAACATGCAAAAAGGTGAAGGCTCATTACTAGAGAAATGCAAATCAAAACCATAGTGAGGCATCATCTCACACTGGTCAGAATGGTCGCCATCAAAAAGTCTACAAATAATAAATGCCGGAGAGGGTGTGGAGAAAAGGGAACCCTCTTACACTGCTGATAGGAATGCAAACTGGTACAGCCACTATGGGTAACAGCGTGGAGACTGACCCAGCAATCCCACTGCTGGGCATGCACACCGAGGAAACCAGAACTGAGACACATGTGCTCCAATGTTCACTGCAGCACTGTTTGCCGTAGCTAGGACATGGAAGCAACCTAGATGTCCACTGGCAGACGAACAGATGAGGAAGTTGTGGTACATATGCACAATGGAATATTATTCAGCTCTAAAAAAGAATTCATTTGAGCCAGTTCTAATGAGGTAGATGAAACTGGAGCCTATTATACAGAGTTAAGTCAGTCACAGAGAGAAACACCAATACAGTATATTAATGCATATATATGGAATTTAGAAAGACAGTAAAGATGCTGTATGCAAGGCAGCAAAAGAGACACAAGATGTAAAGAACAGACTTTTGGACTTTGTGGGAAAAAGCAAGCGGGGGATAATTTGACAGAACAGCATTGAAGCATGTATATTACCATATGTAAAATAGACAACCAGGGCAAGTTCAATGCATGAACCAGGGCACTCAAAGATGGTGCTCTGGGACAAGCCAGAGGGATGAGGTGGGGAAGGGATTGGCAGGGGGCGGGCGCGGGTCAGGAAGGGGAGACACATGTGCATCCATGGGTGAGTCATGTCGACATACGGCAAAGACCACAGTACTGTACAGAAATTATCCTCCAATTAAAATTAATTAATAAAAAAGCTGAACAACTAGATTAACAGATATTCTATATGACAGCCATATAGAGTAAGTTACAGCTAGCTTATCACTTCTAAATTAGGTATCTCTAGGGAATTAAGATCCATGAGTACTGAGTAGTTTTAGGCAACTAACAGGTTATACTTCTATTTAATACCATGCTAGGAAGGACTAATAATTTATTCTACTTGTGAAGATTAAAACAGTACTACACCTGTTTCTTTTTTCAACCTCAGCAACAAGCTCATCAGTAGAGAATTGACCTCTTACAACAAGAATCAAGTTTTTAATGACATCTTCAGAGCAATCAACATCAAGTAATCCCCCAATAACCACAGGAAGTCGACTTGGATTCACCTATGGTTTAAAAAAAGAATATCATTATGTTACTAAGAAACAAAACTGAAGAGTTCTTTAAAAAAAAAAAAGCAAAATGCAAAAAAAAACACATTTTCCTCTTCAACCTCAGTTTTAAAATTCAGTAATAAACAGGTTCTAAATTTGAAACTAGACAAAGGAATTTAGTAGGAAGTCTGCCTTGGTTACTCCTAAGGAGAAATAAGTCCAAAGAAGCGAAAGGAACAGAATGACTGAAAATATTATCTGGTAAAAAGACCTCCATCATAGCAAAACTGCCCTTCTATTTCTGGAGTTAGAATGCTAAGTTTCTAATACCTTTATTTAAGATGGTTTTAATAATGTGATTTGGAGCCTATGGCCTGACATGGATACCTCAGAGACTATCAGATAAGTAGGGAGTAGGCCACTCAATTTTAGGGAGTAGGCCACTCAATTTTTCAACTACGGCAGTTCTGTTCTGTTTTACATACTTGGAATGCATGTAAAATTTTAATCCAAGAAAGGATTCTGCTGGGAAAAAAATTTGAAAGCCACTGTAGCACACCACTCTTACTGCACACAGGGTTTCAAACGGATGAAGATGTCCAGCGTGAGAAGTAAAACCTATAAGATTATACTTTCAAGTTATCTAAGTTTTACTTACCTTCTGTACATATATCTCTATATACTTCTGAAGATTATTTCTATATAAATAGAGCACCAAATCATGGACAAAGTCAAATCGATCGCATACAATGATAAGTGGTAACTGATCTGTTAGCTTCGCTTCCTGGGGGGAGAAAAAAGAAACCTTAATTTTCTTCTTCTGTGAGGTTATCAGTGTAAAATGAGAATAGGTTCCACACTTGTGGGAAAGGCTCACATAAACTTGATTCTTCTTTTAAAGAAAGAAATGTCCCAACAGCTGGAGAGCGTCCAACTCAGTTTCCATAAATTTTTATGAAGTAATATCCAGAGTCACAGCAAAATACCAGGTCCTTACCATATATACCCTTTACAACAAAAAAGTAATAAGATTTATAAGCCTCCAGTGGCACTCAGGATATAAAATCAACACACCGGGAATTTCATTAATAGTAGCAACTGAATTTGTAGTTGCTTTAAGAGCTAGATTCACACTGTCAAAATTAGGCATATATGGCTCACATTTGCTGCAGACTGATGACTTTTTAGAAAACCCCTCCCCATTCCAATCTATATGGCCAGATTCTAATACTGTTATAATAAATCCTACAAGGAGCAGCATGATGGTGACTGCCATGAATTTAAATACACCACATGTTGCTATTTAAAAAAAACAAACAAAAAAAAGGTTTACAAAATAAAAAGCACTTAAATCATCTTTAAATTGCTAACTGCTTTTACCATTACAAATACCAAGCTATAATCCTACTTACAGACTGACACAGATGTTATAGACAGGTAGGTTAACACCTGTACTGGGCATTTACCTGATACATGTCCTGTTACATTCCACAGACATTAGGTACAGCACAAAAAACAACAGGTTCCATCAGGAATTCATTTACACACAGTGAAACATTTCTCAATAAATGATTCCTCTATGACAGTCTACTAAAGGAAAACTAAGCAGGACAGGACTTTCCTCAATGACAGCCACTAAGAACATTATTTGCAAGATTAGAATAAAATTCCTAAGTCTAGCACATATAAGCCACCCAATTATAAATAATTTGAAGATTGGTCTATGAAGTGTTCGGGGAACACTAAACCTTAGAGTTGTAAGAAATCCTGTAAAATAGTAATAAAAAAATCAAAATGGCTGTAAATCTGAAGTTGAAGTCCAGCTGCAGATTTTTTGTATCAAGGAAAGTCCTTTAGCACCATGGAAACTCTGTACTAACAGCTGCTACAATCATTTCTAAAAAAGAGTGTTTGATCTACCTATGCAGAAGATTTTTTAATAGGGCAGGTTTCTCCTACAAAACAAACATCAACACACTAATCATTATCTTGTTTACTATACATATAAAGTATTACCTACAGTATTTTACCACTTAGGGAGAAAATATACTTGGCAAGTAATCCAAGATTACTTAGGTATTCTAGTCTCATGCACGAATGTTTAACATTTCTGCTGCGAAAGATAACTTATTTGTATTGGCAAAGAAAATTTTAATTTGAAAAAAGTAGAAAAATTGGGATACATTCTCAATTGCCCAAAATTGGCATATGATTTCATATATAAAAATAATGCTATTAACATTTTAAAATTTTACTTAAAGATTGCTCCTTAGAGCAACCTTATGATTAGAGATGTTAGGATCAAAATGGCAACTATATAAACAAATTCAGGTTTTCTTAAACACAAACTTTGGAGCTATATAAGGGGACAAAGTAAACATTCCCCAGAGACTTACATTCTGGTGGGAAGAGACAATGTTAGGTGTTATAATGAGAAAGAGAACAAGATAAGGGGGTAGTGAGGACGGACAGGTTTTATTTCAGATAGAAGGAGGGTAATCAGAGACATCCTTCCTCGTGACATTTGGTTAGAAATCTCTAAGAAGGTACAAAAGTAGGTCAGGAAGGTCTGCGAGGAAAATGGGAAAGGGCAAGCAAAGGCCCTGGGACAGGGGACGTTTTGGGGAGGTACAGGAATAGCAAGCAGGCCAGTGAGGTTGAAACAAAACCAGGAAAAGAAAAAAAATGGAAAATAAGATCAAAAGTAGCAAAAGGCATGGGTCTGAAGAACAATTTTATGTTTTCTATGCGAGATGAGCGTTCCACAAGTTTAGGACATGAGCCAAATAACGCTAATGACAGAATTTCATCCTGCTTACAGGCTACTATAAAGGAGAGTTCATATTCTATCACTCTTTGTTCTCCTGGTGGCTAGCATATAACTGGCATTTGTCTAATATTCAAGATTAGATTCAGAGAAGTATTTTTATTATCACAGTTTACATACAACACCAGTCAATTATAACACAACTAGTACCTCCAAAATGAAGCTGAATACCAGTGATGATGAAATGTAGCTACAAACAGCAGATCAATAAGCAAAGTGAGTAAATGGTCCAGTATGTTCATTCTCATTGGGCTGAATATCCAACAGTAGCATCTTAGCACTGAACTCCCATCTCCAATTATTAAATAAGAGATTAGGTTTTTCCTCTAACTTGGGCGGGAATTAAAATTCCTTCGAGTCACGAATAACTTAAAACCAAAAAGAAACAAAACTTGCCTGCTAGAAAAGTTGATAATACCTTATTTTCAAGGCCACCAACACAGCTTATTAACCACAGTTATCACTTGTACACCTGTGGCACACCAGGTACCTGACAAACACAGCTTGTGGCTGGGGAAACCAAGGCTGAGACACCTTTGTTAATTTGCCTGAGGTAAGAGCTAGACATTTACTGAAGGAATAAACAACTCATTATAGAAAGAAGAGAATTTGAACCAGGTCTGACTGGTTCAAAAGCCCATAATTCACACCTACTCTCCTCTATTAGATTTGCACACAATTCACAAGCATGGAGGGAGGATTCCTCATCTAATTAGATCTCGTGGGCTAAGCAAGGTAAGATAGCCACATCCTAGTTTCAAGAGTTTTTCTTTGAAGGTCAAGATCATAATTAGGTGAAAATAGTTAACTTAGTCCTGCTTCATATATATATGGTAACTCAAATATTACAACTCAATGCTAAAGAAATTACAATTGAAGCATAAAGACTGAGAGCTTAATAAAAACAAAATCAGTAAGATCTGGTAGCACTTTTTAAAAAAGGATACTCCAAGGAGAAACTGACAGGTACTATAGGTATACAAGGTCAAGCATAGAGTATCAAATCTTTCTCATTTGGATGTTTTTTTCTGGCACCAGGAAATCTTGGGTTCACACATATCATACTAGGCCAGGTTCTTCAGAATATTCATGATGGCCTAGACATTATACTTCTGGGGGAATGTTTATCTTTTAATCTAAAATATAAGGCAACCTCAGCATTTTACATCATTACACTAAAACTCCTAAGGGTTTATTTAATCTAGGTATTAAGTTCTTCAAAAGAAGAATCAGTTAATACAACTACAGATTATCTAAAAATGATCACTGTAGGAGTACGAAAAGCCTAATTTTCCCTACTAACTCACACAATGAATATTTTGGTTTTAGTTTCAATCTAAAATTCTTTCAAAAGAAAAAATACTTAAGAACTTTATATACAATCTTTGAACTCATTTAACATATTTTTAATGTAAGTATAAAGGTGATGCTTTTGAACTGCGGTGTTGGAGAAGGCTCTTGAGAGTCCCTTGGACCGCAAGGAGGTCAAACCAGTCCATCCTAAAGGAAATCAGTCCTGAATATTTATTGGAAGGACTGATGTTGAAGTTGAAGCTCCAATACTTTGGCCACCTGAGGCGAAGAGCTGACTCACTGGAAAAGACCCTGATGGTGGGAAAGACTGAAGGCAGGAGGAGAAGGGGACAACAGAGGATGAGATGGTTGGATGGCATCACCAACTCGATGGACCTGAGTTTCAGCAAGCTCCGGGAGTTGGTAATGCACAGGGAAGCCTGGTGTGCTGCAGTCCACAGACCTGCAACGAGTCGGACACGACTGAGCAACTGAACTGAACTGAAAGTATATAAATATATGTATTGGGGGGAACTGAATGTTCTGTAATTTCCTAATTTTTATAAATGACTGCCAACGTTCAAGTCTTATTTTCCCCACAAAGTAATTAATAGGTATGACAAAGCTAAACATTAAATAAAATAAACTGCCCTTAGAGACCTAAGCCTTAAAGACCTAAGAATCTTTAAACTATTATTCTTCACTCCAACACAAGCAGTTCTACTTCTCCATAACCAAATTTGTGTGTCACAAAGCTGTAGTTTTTCTGTTTGATTGTGCCTTCAATTTATAAATTGTGCATGATTAATATTTAATTTCTAGAATTGGGCTAATTGATGACAGAGAAAAACCTATTTCCTTTACACAGTGGAACCCTTTGCATACACAGGCCCCTTAAAAGAACACGGAGGGCAAGCTGACCTTAATATTCAAAAAGTGCCTAAATGATATTCTAAAATAACACTGAGTGTCTCCAATCACTTAACAAAAATTTTCTTCTAAATTAAAGTGAAAGAAAGGAAATTCCTTAAAGATAGTGATTTTTTCCTCTTCACTTAAACAGATGGTCATTCTTAAATATTACTTACCAATTTCCTTCCTTATTTCAAAGGAAACCACAGAGTATGAAATTTGGAAGAAATCATTCAGTACACAATTTTGAGATTCTAAGAATTTCTTTTAGGGAAAAAAATTTTTTTAACTATGAGCAAACCCTTGCAGGACTGCTGATCCTCAAACCAACTAGAAAATGCACTACTCAAAACCACTTACCTTGAGAAAATTCTTGACTCGCTCAGGATCATAGCAGTTGCTTTCTCTGCAGATTCTTTCCACTTCTTTGATCTGCCCAGTCTTGCAAGCTGCCTGAATATATTTAAAGTGCACATCTGGGTCTTGACTAAAGTTAACAATGGATCCCAAAAAATAAAAAAGACCTTAAAAAAAAAATAATTGACATTAAGCACAGGTGTACTTTTGAGAACAGACTTGAAAAAATACTTAAGCAATTAAAAAATATTATGTTAATTACACCAAAATTTAAAAAACAAGCAAACAAAACACTGTTATACTGAACACTCCACTCCCAAATAATATCCAGTTGCTGAAAAAGCTCAATATTAAATAATCCACTAATCAGTTCAATAAATGGATTTCTACCCTACAGAACAAAAAATTCAATGTTTTCTACTAATGGTGGTTGAGAAATAGGAGACAGCTACTTAATATCAAAACTAATTATCTCAGCATATTCCAGATGAGAAATTTTGAATAAAGTCCACTGCAGCAGGTGCTTTTACATATGCAGTTAACAGAAAACACACAAAAGTAGCTTAAAAAGAATTTAATGCAGTGCTGTTCAACAGGATTTTCTGCAGTGATGCAAATACTCTATTAAGACCAGCACTATCTAACAGCAGCCACGAACCAGATGTGGCTACTGAGCACCTGAATCGTTGCTAGTGTGACTGAAGAACTGAAGTTTTAACTGCATTCAATTTTAATACTTTTATTTACACAGCTACATGCGGCTGGTGGCTATGTACTGAATGAACAGTATAAATGTAGCACACAGTTAACATTAAGAACTGAAAAAATTAAGAAAATTATGTAGAACTCTCTTAGTCCTTCTGTCTAGAGTAGTCCTACAAAAAGAGGGAGGAGAAGTTAAGCAGAGACCTAGCTAATGAACCCACAAGCCACTGACAGTGATCACATTAGTACTCAGTGCAGCAGTGGTTCTCAGCTGTGGACGAAATGTTTTCTTCCCAGGAGACATTTTCAGTGGTCACAACTGGTGGAGCTAGTGCTTCTGGCGTTTACTGAACTGAAGCCAGCAATTCTGCCAAATATCCTGCAGGCATACAACAATGTACCCTACAACTCAACAAATTATCCAGCCCAAAACGTCTATAGCATGGAGACTGCGAAAACCTGCTACAGGGACAAGTCATAAAACTTCCTCGGCTAGAATCATTTGCCATTACAAGAGTCAGACAGTATAAACATGATCTTTATATAGCCGATCATTAGTATCTTCATCTTATTCAAATATGCCAAAGCTACTACATGTATCTGTAGTTAAGATTCTGCCTTTAATTGACCTACAATATATGCATGCAGACAGTCTTATTCACTTCATGACCCTAGAATCTGACACAGACGATGCCTGACTGTATTTATTGACAATAAAACTTAAAATATTCCATCAAAATAAACTTGTAGAAAGAATTTCCAATAGCCTATGACCATTAATAAACTATGACCTATATAGCCCTCTTGGCTACCTTAAGTTATTTAAAGTGACTCGAACTTTTAATTACCTTCAAAACTCTTGAAAGATTCAAAAAGTTCAATCAGAGACTGAGTGGACAGTTGTTCGTGATACTTAGAAGCCACTTGTACACAGATCTGTAGATTCTGACGAATATTGGCAGACAGCATGGCCCTGAGACATTCCAGGGAGTCTTCCACTGATAAGGACCCAAAGTAATTCACTAACCACTAGAGGACAAAATAAATAAGTAAATGAAATAATATTAAATCTAATGGTGGTATCAAATTACTATCATTCAGTTACACAAACACATTTTCGGTATGCCAAGTAATGGTAACTGATAGGTAAGACACTGAAATACCTCAGGGTTAAGAAGATGGGTGTGAACGACCGCACGCTTGATATCATACAAGTCAGTGAAGTGTTCTAATGCGCGCTGCAGGAGGCCGGCCTTTTCACACAGCTGAGCGATGTGAGCCCGGTCATAATGCGTGAACATCTGATTGCCCAGAATAGCATCTGCAACCTAGAAAACCATAAAAGGATGAGTTTATCTTACCACTCCACCTGTATCAGTAATTCCATATCCAAATTACACCTTAAGATCCAACACTGGACTGATAAAGGAGAGAAAGTTACAAAGAGCATTTTAGCCAAACTTTCTAAAATCAGGAATGGGTATCCCAGTAGCTTCAAGTAACTTAATCTAAGAAGCTCTGAATAACAGCTGTAGAAAAACAGTTGACGGAAACATGCTATAAAATGCATGAAAACACATACCTGAGGTGCATGCATAAGGTTCATCTCAAGCAACCTCGTCTGTAAAGGACCTTCAGATGGGCGATTATTCTTCAGCGCATCAAGCAAGAATGCAGTACACTGCTGAATTAGATTGTATTCCATAAACACATCGACAATCTGCAAAAAAAGATGTAAGGGAAACTGCTTTAAGATACTTAAACACTACTTTATGATACTGTTGACAATCTAGGTAAGTGAAAGGAAATTAAACATTATCTTTTTCTTCATATATAAAACACTACCAGATCAAATCCCAGATTTAAAGAATATTATTTAGATAACATAACCTCATAATTTAACAAGAAGTTTTATCTTCCGCAGTTACTTTAGTTCTAGTAAAAACAACCATAAAATATTTCAAGATACTATACAGTAGCAGAATATAAACTGCAAGAGTTAAAATTTTGATGATTGATTGACTGATGCAAACGTGCATGCCACACCACACGGCACGCCAGACTTCAGTTGCCTCACCAGGCACTGAATCTGCACCCCATGCAGTGGAAGCATGACTCCTAACCACTGGACCACCAGGGAAGTCCCTGATGAACTGTTTAAAATACACAAAAGCATAAAAATGAAAGAGTCCTTGATTCCCACTTCATATATGCATTTTCTCTCTCCCTTCACCAAGTGGCAGAGACTAGCCTTCGTGTTTTATTATACCTATATTTTTCACATTTTTAATACATACATCACTCTAAATGAGGTGGGATTTGTTTTGCTTGCTTTAAAGCTATGTATATAGATGGTATCTTACTGTCCATTCTTCTACAATTTGCTTTTCTTGGGTAACATAGTTGAAATTTATCCATGTAAATAAATAAACATAGCTCTAATTTCTACAAATAAAGAAGTTAACCTGTTCTTCTCCAGGTTGTTTAAACTCAGATGCTCCACCCCCCCACCATTGTCTACATAAATTAACTTCTACAAGATACATTTTAAATTGTTTACCTGGGTGATATCAGCAAGAGGTTCTTCATCCTGAACTAACATTTGAGCAAACTGCTGCCCCTGATCTGGACTGATGCGCATAACATTTCTCAGCAGAAAGATCCAGTCTGGAGTATATCCAACCTAAAAACAGACAAAAATGTAAGCCCTGCTGCAGAGTTCCATTTTTGTATTATTTAAAGGCTTTTCCCCAACTATACTCCATGAATTTTAAAAGACAGAAGAAATCACAGAACAGAAACAAACCAAAAGCAGTGGGCACCGCCCCCCACCCCCACGGGAAATAAAAGCTTCTACAATAGAATCTTCTTACTACAGAACTACTGGTGAAAGTACAAATTCAGTTTTAACAGATGCTCAATTCAATTTGATCTTGGTTTATATAAGACAATTTGATCTTGGTGATAATATATTTGAACAAATAGCTATAAATTTTTATAATCAGCTTATTCAGTCTCATTGAACATGAAAAAACTTGTTCTAATAGGCTAAACACGTCCCAGCAGTTTAAATTCTAAATGCCATGCAAGAGTAACTGTCTCCATTTTTGAAAAGTGATTCTGTAAATGAGAACCATATTAGTACTTTATACTTTCCCAAGTAATCATAAAAATTTAAGGAAGTTTCTATTAAAACTGAGAGTGACTATAGGATAATTTCTCTCTTAATGTTTTAATGAATTTATGTTCAGAATTTGTTTCATTGAACTCACTTTTTTAGCATATAAAACAATCTTCTGGACTTGACCTGTTTCTGCAAAGCACTGAATGACTTTATTTGGAACGTTAGCCCTTAAGTACACACTAAGTGCCAATGTAGGGTCCACAGATTTCACCAGGTCTCCTAGTTCTTCAGAACATTCCAGCTGTCCAAAGGGAAAAGAGACTATTTAGTAATCCATGAGCTACTTTATAAATAAGCAGTTGTTACTACTTCCACTATAAACAAGAACTAATATGACAGGCATTTAGTTACCCAGTTGTCCCAAAATGTATTATAAATATGCAGGAGTTATGGTTATAAAGACTCCTGATTTTGAATTCAGAGCAGAGTCTCAGTAGAATTCTCCACACATTCTACATTCTACTTAAGGATAAAAACCCACCAAGACTCCACATGTACAGATTCTACCAACTATCTTATTAGGTGTGTAAGTATTTAAGAAGCAGAATCTTGTACTTCTCACTATTAAGAATATTCAGGTATCAGTCCCAGATTGTCTCAATTTTACAAGAATAATCCAGTTCCTAATGTAATGCTATCAAATGAAAATCTGATATTCAAAAAGCCAGCTGAGGTTTACCATAAAGACCACTTTAAAATTAGGGAATAATCTGTAGGACCTAAGCTTCATTATCTTCTTGACTTTTGGATTTAAAGTTGTAAAGCAGGACACTAATTTCACAAGGTCAAGCAGATAAACATTTTAGAATTTTAAGGTGGTATACATGCAGACAAACTCTCTTTGCCATTCAATCTGCCTAAGCTGCTCAATCTGGAAAACTGCTTCTCTAAAGGAGCTTTGCTTTACACACTAGAGTTGACTTTCTATTTTATGAGTATGTCAAAAGAATAGCGTTTATCACTGAATAATGAGACGTTCTATCAGTCTATACCCTCTCAACTGAACACACTAATGAATAGTTGACCAGTGGTCCTTTTTACCACAAATGAATCCTACATGACCATTTACCAAAATAGGTAATGATACCCAAAAAGCTCTTACATTGTTATATTGGTCAACTCAGTTACCTTGGCTGTTCTCATCCTCCCTTATCTTAAAACAATTAGGACGGACCTCAAGTACTACGTGGCTAGTAACCAGTCTTCAGCAGACTCCTGTCCAAGCATCCCAACTCTGAAGTTCTATCCTCCAGTATCCTCTAAGACTGACAGAAGCTGGGTCAAGAAACAAGGACTTAGCATTGGTAATGTAGAAATACTACCAACATACACTAAAGCTGAAAGGTGTAACATTAAAAGTTATTCACAACCCAGAGTGCTATAAAATAGTACCACCTCAGTTCTTGACATTGACCTAAGACATGACAATTCAATATTGCCACTTTGTGGAGAAAGACTTTCTATAGTGGTATGAAAGCAATAATATCACTAATGGGTTGTTTAAACTCTAGTTTTCTTACAAATAGGTGACATTTTCCATAATATACACTAGAAAACATAATACTATTAGATGTTCTATGTGAAAAGAAACTCGTAACTACTGAGCGAATATAAAATGGATAGAGAAATCCCACAGTAAAGAAAGCTAATTAACAACAGTTTTCAAATATTCATATTTAAATAACTTTAAGAAACTAATAAGTTAAATATTTTTTCATGTAACACCAGTTAACATTATGTGAAATAACTTTGGGAATCTGTATCACTGCTAATCAGACAGTCCTGTTGTCTTGTTAACCAATTCAACTTTGTATATAACATTTATTTCCCTTGCACACCTAAACCGGTTACTGGCATTTGATACCACAATTTTGTAACTTGGGAAGTTCTAAAAGAAAAGATACAACGTTGTATGGCTGAAACTACTGGGCATCCCAAGTGTGGGATGTGGGTCCTCATGAGTTTATACATGTTGACAAATATGAACATGCAGTGTCTCATGCTAAGCTTAACCACCAAGCAAGTAATCCTGGATTCCCTCTTAAAATAAAGATATGCTACCCTCAACATGCCACAAAAATAACCCATTTTCAAAAGAAAACATGTCTATGAATCTCATGCAGTGTCTCTTCTTTCACCATTCCTACAAACAATGAATCATGGATGGAGATGTTCTGGCACAGCCTGTGTTTTTAACTTGCTAAAGTGGTATTTAATCAAAGTGAAAATATGTTAACGTAAGTTAATATACCTTATCTTCTTTTAACCACTTCTCCAAAAGCTGTTTCCGTCCCTGCTGAAGTACAGGCCTACACAGTTCTAAGGATTCATATTTATTTAGCTGACCCTGGTCCAAAAGGATTCCAAAGTACTGAAGTAGGGGTGAAGTTTGACCTGGCTGAGCTGGAACACTCTGGAACCGACGGATGGTGTCTGGGGTACGAAGAATTCCCTTTAAGAAACAGAAATGTTAAGGACTCCTTTTAAAGATGATTCAGTATCACACTAATAACTCCATGGATCTGTTAAGTCAATTTTAAAGGCATGATTCCATCTACTGAAACCAAATCTCAACCTTTCAACATGTTGAATGGTTAAGATTCAGGCAATGTCTGTCACACTTCTGGTTCAATGTTATGAGATTATTCTGAATCAGAAACATACCAACCTAATCATAATGCTAGTATGTAAGAGGATAGTTACAACTAACTATTATTCCAGGTTCACATTAGGTTAAGTAAAAATTTCATTACCAGTCAGGGAGTAAGGTATTAATTCAGTCCAACATAATACAAAAATGATGAGGATAAATTCAGGTCAAGTTCAGACAACTCTTCATACCATGAATTGAACAAGATCTGTTTAATCTTTAGGATATAAAATCAGTAGTTATCATAAGATCCAACTAAGTAAACATTATTACATCTATGTAAATCAGAGCCTGTTAGATCTACACATCATTCTAACAGTCTGTTTTAACCAAATCTAGAGCATAGAAAAGTAACTAAATCTAGAAGTAACTCATTCTACAGGAAAACATATCCTTAAAAAAGTCTCATTTCCCTGTGGGAAGCTGGTTCCACTTGTACCAGTATTAGAAATAGAGCACACTGGCATCAATCCAAACATGGCAATTTTCATTTTCATAACTACTTACCTTTGGTGCATTAGCAGCCACCTTTGCTGCCTCTGAGTAATTTCCCTGGGCAAAAAGAGCATTAAATTTCCGGGCAAAGAGTTCTTCAGCACCAGCTAAGTTGTTACGTACAGCCATTCTCAGAGCCAAATCAGGATTTTGTAGGACATTGGTGATATAAGGGATTATGTTTTCTTCTTCCACACATACTGAGAGAACCTGCAATTTAAGATCTAATGAACAGCTGCGATGTGAGCATGAGATACTAAATATGTTTAATGCTGATGACTACTGAGTGACAAAGTAATAAAACTGTGATGGCTGCTTTCTTGCTGACGCAAAAAAAAAAAGAAAAAAAAAAGAGGGCAAAAAAGAGAAGACTAAGGGGTGCTACTAAGCCAATTGGGGGTTCCTAAAATAGAGCTGTCTTGTAATATAAACAACTCCCTATCTCATACAGTCCAAACTCCAATTGCTTTGCTACCATCCATTCTTAACATGACATGGGCTCGCCTGGAAGAAGTTGAAGATACACTCCTCTTAACTCTGATTTTTCAGTAATTTTAATTACATTTACATTCCCAGAGTTCAGATTATATACTCAAGGAGGGAAAGGACGCTGAATCCTCACACACCTTATATACTGCAAGGTATACAGTAGATGCTTAATAAATGTGGCACCAGCAAAGAGCAACTCTTAATTGCTTCTTTTTGAAGAACAATTAATTACCTACCCTCAGTCCCCCTAGTAAGTCACTGTCACAGAATGCCAATCTATTTGCTTAAAAGCTGAATTTCTGTCAACTGCCAAAGAGAAAAGGAGTCCTTCATCATGCATCCATTCCTCTCCCCAACACCAGATCTGGGTATACACCCCAGCTTATAAACTACTTCTATTCCGCATAATGACCAGTTCTCATACCATTATTTCTCATTTGAGTGTGTCTCAGTCACTATTCCACATAAAGAAAGGAACTTATCTTTGTCTTTAATTGTATTTTTAGCACCAGGCAGTGTTGAACACAAAGTAAATGCTTAATATTTGTTAAATAAATGAGAACTCAATAACCAAACAAGTAATATCTATTTGCCTGTTCTATTACTCCCTTTGAGGAAAATGAAATTTTAACCTCCAGAAGTCTTTCATTTCTACAGATCTGACCCCCATCTTCCAAAGCTTAGGTCATTCTATAGCTGCAATGTGACACTCTACCCCATATTAAGACATCTTTTTTTAAAAGGAAGAATTCTTTCTTTATAGTTATTTCCATTTTCATCTTTAATACTACTTCCTAGGAAAAATAATGAAGATGAACAAACCCACTTCTAACTGTACTTTCTGTAGCCTTCCCCAAATGCCAAATCCATAGTTTTATCTTTATCCCATTTTTAGATTGTATTAGCAGAGTTCTAGAAACCAGTACTTAAGACGTACAGGGGGGAAAAAGGTTCTTGTATCTTCTAAAGTATTCAGTTCTACCAAGTTCGGACTGTCATCTTGATCACTTTTAATTTTGCAACCCACAGAAATCATACTCGTTCCTTTAAGGCATTGGGTTGGGTCCAGCTATAGTTGGCTCTGATCAAAAGAGTAAAGCCCTGAACCCTATAGGTTACTGTGAACATTCATCTTATTCAAACCAGCTGGCAAAGAAAACTTGTGGAGAGAAGGGAAGGGAAACAATCAATAATCAAAGTTATGAATGTTAAATATATAATGGTAAAATTTTCAGGATATTTTAGCTAAAACAATTATCCCTCGTTTAACAACTTTATGATTATAAAATTATCAGTAATCTAGTTCACCAAAAGACACATTCATTCCTGATTTTTCCAAGAGAGGCACATGCAACTCAATAAATGAATGCTACTGAATTTTTAAAGTAGCTTTTGTGCCAGATTCTGACTAGTGCAGAAATACAATTAAACAAAGAAAAGCCCCTTTCCTAAGGAAGAACAGCGACAAACTAGTTAAGCAAGCAACTGTAACTCACTATGGTAAGTGCCACAGGGAGGGCTCCCTAAGATCTAGGGACATAAAGCAGAAGCACCTAACCAGGTGTGGAACTGATGGAGAGGATGGGTAAGTAGGGAGAGACTCCCTTTCTCTACAGTATTTCTTTCTTCAGATACATACTATGTTCTGAAAATTAATAGAATAAAGGAGAAAAAAAACAAAAAACCTATTTGCTTTCATTTACCATTGAGGAAAAACACTAATTTGGAGGAAAACAAACAAAAGGAAAGGTCTGTAACATTTAACCATTTTTTTTAGGGAAAAAGATACTTCCAGGTATAATATTTTAAATTACATTAAAACACTAAAACACAGGAAAAAAGATCACTTGGGTTAGGTGGTGTGAGGAGGTTTGTCAAATGTGACAAGTCAGAACAGCTAATTGGGTAACTTTTCAAGTACCCCACTGAACCTATCATAGCCATTGTAACATATCACCTTCCCACATTAAATATTCAGTAATAATTAAAGAGGTGAGAAAAAAGACATAGAAAGAAAACCCCTATAAAACGTATACAGTCTGGGAATTCCCTGGTGGTCCAGCCCTAGGACTCGCCACTACTGGGGCCTGGGATCAATCTCTGGTTAAGCAACTGAGACCCCACAAGCCCTGGGGTGCAGCCAAAAGAAAGTATACAGTCCGTCAGATGTCACCCTATGAACTTCTTTGCATGAAGAGCCACTTCTCTTGGTAATAGAGACACAAACACAATCCTTAGGTGGCATACTGTATGCCAAATAGTCCTCTCTCTGAGACAGTGTTAAAGAGACACTGTAAACAGTAGTATATGATATATATATGCTTCTGTATTTTTAGATATACATTATTTTCTGACATCCAAAATTACCATTTACTTTTTGGAAAAAGGCTGACCGCAGTAAGGGCTACTTTCTTTATGACCAAGCTGGATTCTGAAGGTGCCCTTACCTGTCCCTTTCTGTTTACTCCAATTATTCCCGCTGTGGCTTCATGAGGTGCGGTGACAAAGATCGTTTCTCCACTGATTCTATTCATGTAGATGCAGGTACCAGTCTCAAGGTCATAGAGGTGGATGTAACCATACTTCGTAATCAAGAATACTACATCATGCTTTTCACTGATCTGTATAAAGAAAATAAATACTTCAGTAAAATAATGAACCTACAATCAGAAAATTTAGTCCCACTGCATTTTAGAGATGGTAAAATTCTAGGATTTTGACAAGAGGCTTTTATGAAAAATTAAAAACTAGAATTTATGGTTTCTTCATTTTTATTGCAGATTCAAATATGCAATGTCCCAAGCTCTTACATAAAACACAAGGATATTAATAAATTGTATAAAAGAGAAAACATAATTTTGAAGAACCTAGGATAACCCAATTTATATATTACATAAGAGTATTACTTTACAAAGTTTCACTATTTCTGAGTAAAGGCACCACTTAAATTATACTCAGTAGAATTTTTTTAATTACTTGTATTCAGAGGACAAATTTTAAGTTCCTTTGTTTTGCTTCAAATACCTGCATCGCAACCGGAAAGTCATTTTGTGCTTCTGGAGGAAAGAAAACATCCACTGCCTTCTTTGGAAATGGCTGGTTCCCAGTCGGTGGTGTGCCAACTTCAATGATATGTAACTGTTCAAGAGAAAAGTAAAACTTATGATCAACTGCTAAAAAGGACCATAGCAGCTTTACTTGTGAAAACAACCAAATGTCCTACAATAGGTGAACATTAAACTATATGGTAACAACCATACCATGGAACACTCCTCGGTAATAAAATGAACTTTCAAAAATATAAAATAAAATAAAATAAAATGAACTTTCAGACACAGTGTCCAGTGGAAACACATAAAAGAATAGCTACTCTTCATAAGATCACATACCATATGATTCTACTTATAAAGCATTCTTGCAGAGACAAAATTCCAGAAATGAAAATTAGAGATTTTCAGGGGTTAGAGATGGCGAGCGAGCAGTAAGTGGTTGTGACTATAAAGGGGTAGCAAGAAGGCAATCTTTGTAGTAATGGAATAGTATGTATCTTGAATCTGTACGTGACAAAATGACACAATTATGTAATTATACCAATGTCAATTTCTGGTTTGTCAAATGTACTGAACAGCTATGTAAGACGTAACCATTAAGGTAAACTAGGAACAGAGCACGGGACGTCTCTGGACTGTCTTCGAAGTTTTCCATGAATAAAATGCATTACTTCAACACACAATTTTTAAAAGTCAGTTGAATAGCTCAACCACATCTCAATCTACCTTAAATTAAGAATGGTAAAACAATACCCACAAAAAGGCATTCTCATGGCTTTCGATTATAATTAAATTTTCCAAACAGAAACCTAACCCTTTGCCCACACCTACTCTAAATACAAGTAAGCATACACCCAACGTGAGTAGTTGCTCTAATCACATACACCTCAGAAATCTGGGTGAGAGCATTCTGGTTTAAAACGTCTGATGCTGCACATCAGTGAGCAATGGCGAGAGGGAACTCATGCTGTCAATGGAAGAGTACTATATGTTCTGCTTAGTCATGTAAGGAATGGACTTACACAACAAGTAACTCAAGTTTCCAAGATAGATAACCATACGAAAGTTACAGGGTCTCATCCTTAATTAGGATGACTAGCCATACTGAAAAAATTGTCTTCCCTCAAAAAAACCATGGGCGACTATAAAATATATAGCATAATACATCAAGTAGGCTCAAGAACCTATAAACTGGTTTTCTGATACTACAAAAATTATATACAAGGTTTTGTCTTAGGAGGACCTATCAAAAAATGCCAGAGCCTTCTGTCTTAATTAATGCATCTAATTTCTAATGCTTACGGATTTTTTGTTTAAAATTCACCAATTCAGATCTAAACATCTGAATTTTATTTTCTATCTTTGGCCTATTGAGAGGCTGGTAGGAACATTCCTCGGTTTAGGGATTATTACTCTGAAATTTTAGGAGAACTCTACCTCTGTACATGTGTTCCCGCCGGGATTACAGGTTACTGATTACTGTATTTTAAGCACTCTCTACCTTGGTTTTTTAAAACTACTTAGCATGGGAAGTATACTAAGACTTCAGAGAATCTGCTATGGTGATGGAAGAGCAGTCAGACCATGTTTCCAGGGGCAGTCGTGCCGAGCGAGCACCCAGCAGAGCAGTCGCAGCAGCAGGGCCTCAGAGCTCTGCGCCAGGGCTTCTGGCTGCTGCCCACTCTCTCATTCCTCCTAATTCTCCCAGCTTGGTTCTAAATCTTAGCAAACGCAAACTACCCACTGCACTTTCATTATTAAACTTTATGCTCTAACCAACCATACCCTGTTTCTGCTGTCTGCAACTAAGACCCCTACAAGCACTTCAACTTGTCCAAGGGATTTCAACGGACAGCCAGGGTTGAGAAGCTCTGATATAAGGCAACGGTACTGAAATTGTGCTCCACTCTATCTAGTCATCTACAGCATTTAAAATGCACATTATGAGCTCCACTTACTGAATCAGACTCTCTAGAAGGAAGGCACACAAATGTATATTTTAGCCACCCTAGTGATTCTTAATGCACAGGAAAGCCTTTGGTAAAGACAATGAAATAAAGTCTAAAAACAGCAGATACAAACAAGTTGCTTAAGAAACATTCACTTTAGACAAGTATCACCAGAAACATAATTTAAACAAAATAAGTCACCACAAATCTGAATGTTAAAAACAAATTAACAAGAAAGAGAGAAGACTATTTTGAAATCAGATAACAAATTAATTAGTAACAGAAAGACAAAAGGAAAATTCTCATTAAAACAATTTCCAAAGGCAAAACTCACCTTCCCTCCCGCTTGACCCCGTACTGCAAAACAAAACAACGTTGACTCTTCTGCATTGCCTTCCATCTTGAACTGTGCGAAGCTAGCCGCGTGTCCTTCAATGGGCTGAGACACTTTCCTATCTACGGAATATAACTGCATAGCTCCTACCACACGATTTTGCTACAAAAGATCAAGCAGAATAAAGTTTGGGGTCCCAAAGAACCAGTAACTTCCAAATACAATAGTTAGTGAAATAATTAAAACACTTTATCATCTTTAGAAGGATTTACAATTCCTTTTCTCTCAATGTAGATTTGATACTTCTTAATTTAAAATTTAGTTGCAAACATTCTCTTATTAAAGCTTAACATGAATGTTTAAAATGAGCCTCACATACAACCATTTCTTTACCCTATCTTTTTTTAAAAAAAGAAAGATATAAGAGTACTCATTCTGCAGTAAATATCCACAATAAATTCCAAATCACTCGAACTCACTCCCTCAACCCACAGAGAAGACCTAAAAAAACTGTATGACAGTATAAGGGCATTAAACCAGCAACTTTTACTTCATTTAAAAAAAGGGGGGGGGGGAGTCAGATTGGCAAAGAAGATCCAATTTCAAAATAAACTACATTCCAAGCACATAAATTCTCTAGACCTTTTCTTTATTAAAAACTAGAAAAATGTTACCTGTGCAGATATGCCAGTCAGAAGTAACCACTTTTGCTTTGCATCGGTTCGATAATTGATAATCTGGCACCCTGCGAGGCTCGAGTGGCGATCAAACATTTTCACCGGCTGCGACTCTCCTTCCATGCTCCAATGATAAACTGCATTATCCGTGACAAGGGCAACCGTATTCAAAGAGATCCATTTCCAGAAGGTGACATCATCAGTCATGGTATGGGCCTTCATTTTACTTTTCATTTCAATGTTAAATATCTGGAGAGTTTTCCCAGCTAAAAACAAAAGAAAAAATTATCAATCACTAAGAAAGCAAAGCTCAGGATAAATTAGTATCTAGCTAGATCAGACTATCTCTGCAACAAAATCTGTTAACTTCCAAACAAAATGGTTCTAGCGTGAGACTAATAACATCTACAAAAGTCACACTGACAGAGCTGCAACCACTGAAGAGCTGAGACTGAGCAATCTACACCTAAACGTGAAGCAAAAACTATCACCTCTAATAAACACATTTCAAACAGATAGTATGACTTCCAAAGAGTTCTAAATCCCAACTAAAAATGAACAGCTCCCTTAATGATGAAAAACAAGTTGTAACCTTCATACTTCATTAAGAATGCTTACCCATAAACTTAATGGTTGGTACACAGAAAAAACAAATCTGATTCAAGAACATGGGGAAAAGGCCTACTTTTTAAGAAGCAGCCATCCCCCATTCAAATATATCCTGTGGAAACTTCTTTGGAAGAGGACCTACTTCAACTCTACCTTGTACCGTAACACACGGGAGAGGTGCATGCTACACAGTGTTGGGTTAAGCCACAAAGGGAGGGTCGCGGTGCTACAGGAAAGGAGAGGGAGACAAGGGGGGGGAGTTTCAGATGTTAACATACTAGAGTTAGAACAAAATTCAAGCTTCAACCAGTTAAAACAGCAAACATGGATGAAATTTGCTGTGAATGTCAAGAGTTCATTGAGTCAGATACAAAGGTTTATACTTACAATTTGAGACCCATCACAATCCAAAAAGTGATCTGCTTTAACTTAACAGAGATCAAAGCCCACAACTAACACTAGGCTGTCTAATTCATATTAGTCCTTAGAGACTAAGGAAAACTCCACTCCTGAGCCTCAAAGAATTTGGCTCCTGAAGAACAAAAATTATAAGCTAGTAAGGGAGTGGGGGTGGAGAGAGGGATGGGACGGGACACAAAACATACAGCTTTGTACCACAACCCTCCTTAATTACTACATGGGTAAAAACTTCTTTCATAAAATGAAGAATGTTATCCCATCCCACACAATATGTAAACCACAACCAGACTTGAACAATTGTGAGAGTTACGGTCCTGTTTATAAAAAGAAACCAAGGGAATTGAAACTGGATTCAGAAGGAAGCCATATTTGGGAATGACTTAACTTTCTTTGTTTCTTCCCCAACCCCTAGTTAATTCCATGTTTTATTCTTTATGTGAAAGAGGTCGGAGCACATGTACATGGGGTGTTTTGGGGAGGAGGGCAAGGGTTGACAGCTTAACTGTGTAGTGCAGACATACAGGCACAAATCTATAATAGTATTACTGTATGGGGCTCTGAAAACTTTTTCAATTTATTCTTTTTATAGAACAGGACAATAACTAACACAATCTAATTTAAGAAAACTCACCATCTGCACACATAAGAAAGCATTAAGAAATGTGATAAAATAACAATAACATTAAAAATAGAAAAGAATTATGAGAAAATTAAAACGATGGCCTTTTAATAGAGGGATGAGAGCTGTTAAGCAGTTGAATTTAAATTCTTTAATGAGGCTGAAGGGAACTTACTACCTTAAATATGTACTACAAATAACAGTCTACTGCCACAAAACAAGTATCCCAGGTAATATCTGGACCATCCTTCCCAGAGATGAGATCAACTTCTATCTTGGAGATGTAACAGTGACTTATTTGAATATGCTTTCCACTCCATCCCTCGCCCAACCAATTTAATTTCCAAACAGTGTTACTACTAAACACAAAATATAAATCATGTGGAAAAAACAAGTGTATTTAAATACTTCAGCACCTGGAACAAGTCACCCACAAATTTACCAAGAAATTACTAAGAATCTGGACACTTCCTCCTACTACCAAGAAGAAAAGCAACAAACCAAAAAACAGGCAATTAAATGTCTCTTTCAAGTTCAGATAGTTTGTTACCTAGCTCTCTTAAGAGTCTGTTTTAAATAGTCAATTCTATTTTCAGTCTAAAGTTCAAAGGAAAAAAATTAACGTAAGACTCCCAGAAAGTATGAGGGTCTCTGAACTCTGTTTGGACTGACAGGTTGTAGAGTTAGTTCCCTACTATAACAATTAAAAAGTTAAGTCTGAATAAACTAACACCATTGATTCCAAAAAGTTAATACCCACCTACATATATATACACACTTTTAAAAACTAGTATAAGTTCAAGCCAGTTTTAGAATTTGTTAATTTAAATGTAACACAAACCTGATGTATAAAAAAGACACAGAATGAAGAGCAAGTTTATCACCATAGCAAAATTCTGCAATGTTTAGTTGCTAATATTAGTAAAGTATGTTTTACTCTAGAAAACCAATCACTAATTTCTTGTGTCTTCTGTAAATGGGGTTATGTTTTCAATATAATCTTACCACACCATAGGTATAAAGCTTAAATTTATTTAATCTAAATCTTAAAATTTCCCAAGTATATTTATGAGTAGAAAGTAAGACAGCTCACAGAATTATGCCAAGTCAGTCAAGAAAATAGTTTAAAAAAAATCAAACACAGTAACAGCTTTAATTTTGTAAATCTATTTAACCAAACTTAATATACTAAAAAAAAGATTCTAATTACTGTATTTGAATAAATTCCTACAGGAAAAGTTTTAAGAAAAAAACACAGTCTGTTTATACCTTTTAGTGCAATTACTTTGCTGGCTGGATTCATGATGGCGCTGTCTGCCGAAATTGGTCTTCGAATTGGATTACTTGGGTCATTCATATCAATAATTACCACCTGGGCCTGCTCTCCTACTTTCTCTCTAATGCAGATGAATTTGTCTGACTCCATAGTCAAGGTACTGAAGCCAATGTTTGCTGGGTTTATACCCAGGTTCTGGAGCTGAGGGAAGAAAAAAACAAAAAATATTAATCATGCTACAAAGTGAATTAGAAAGACTTGATATTCATGTGCTGTCATCATTCAAATCCTCTATTACTACTTCAAGGTCAACACTGACAACTCCATTATGCGGATTCAAATGAGGCAGTTAATATAATGGACCTTCTTTCTTCCAACAAGTATGGCATTCAATTGTTTTGTTATAATCCTGCAGTTGTAACTTGAGAGGCATAACCATCTGGTTACAACTAAGAGGTAGAACAGACAAATATAAAGGGAAGAGCTACATCTGAGAGGTAGCCTTTACGGGTCAAGGAACCTAAGGTAATCAATGTTTCTTGGTTTGGGATCTCTGAACTATTGGATCTGTCCTCTCTGATCCCCTTTAGCATTTAGTAGTTATTTGATCTTATGTACTGGACTTCAGGAAACTGAAAATTATTGATAAATTATACCATAAAATGAGAGTTAAAAATTTCACAGGGTTCTTGGTCTAAAGAAACCTGGATCAGCCAGAGCAGACAAGTAAGTTACAATACTTTGCAAAAAGTGCCAAAACAAAGATACGTAAGAGAGAGCCAGTCAAAGGAAGCCTACAGGCAAGGGAGTGAATGTGTTCAACAGAAGTAGACTAGAGAATACACCACAGAAGGATGAGCACATATTAAGGCCTAGAAATATAAAAGTGTGGTCTGCTGCGGCTTCCCTGGTGGTCCACTGGCTAAGAAACTGCCTTTCAATGTAGGGGACGCTGGTTAGAGCCCTGGTTGGAGAGCTAAGATCCCACATGCTGTGGGGCAACTAAGCCCCTGTGCTGCTACTAAGACCCAAAATAGCTAAATAAATAACTTAAAAAAAAAGTGTGGTCTGCTAAGGGAATTCTAAGTGCTCCTGTAGCACTGGGAACAGAGATTATGCATGAAAGGCTTTTGGAGAAGCTACACGTGCCCCGGGAAGAGTCCTGAATGGAGTCTAAGGAAACTACTTAAGGAAAACAATGGAAGCAGATTTGCTTTGTGGACACAGAAGCTATTAATTTGCTAAGCAAATATACAAGATCTAAAGATGACACGTCTTTGAAAACTAGTTAAATATGTAAGTGAGAACAAGAGAAGGAGATTTCTATCAGAATGGGTCATTTCTCTAGGTGACTAAATGTAGTATAATAGACCACCACTCAAAGGCTACCTGAAGGCGTTCTTAGCTTTCACCAGCCTAAGGGTTTTATTTTTTTCCTCCAACAGGTAACAAATTCACACAGAACAAAATACAAAAATTTAAAAGCATGGGAAAAGAAAAATCACTGTCACTACTCTCTTCTGGACGAGCTGAGCCAAGGTAACTGAGCATGCATGCTCACTCAGTCCTGTCCAACTCTGTGGACCCCACGGACTGCAGCCCACCAGGCTCCTCCTCTGTCCATGGGATCCAGGCAAGATACTGGAGTGGGTTGCCCTTTCCTACTCCAGGGGATCTTCCTGACCCAGGGATTGAACCCATGTCTCTTTCATTAGCAGGTGGATTCTTTACTGCTGAGCCACCTGGGAAGCCCTAAAGGTAACTGTCTTTTACACAAATTATTTTGTCAAACTCTTCTGCTAATAGAGCTTAACTATAACAAGTCCAGGATCTCAAAAGAATACAATGTAAGATTAAGACACTACATTGTACTTTCACTTCCCTCTTACACCTCAATGACTGCAGATACAATGATAAAGTAAAGTTACAGTAACTTTGTCACTGAATCCTAGGGTAAGGAACCAAGCAATTGTCTAACTATTAACACAAACATGGTAATAAAATGGAAGATTAACTAGTTGTACAAGCTCAAGTATATGCTGTAGTGCAAGGCAAGTATACAAGCTGTGAGATATGTAACTTATAAGTGAGTTTGGTTACAACAAAACTTTATGAATTACCAATTTTCATTTCTCCCTAACTTTTAGTGACATTCAGTTTCAAAACTAATGGAGGAAGATAAAAAGAAGTGGTCCTCAACAATCCATGAAGGGAACTTGTGGTGGGGGTTAAGGGAAGACTTGTGCAAACCAGGCTGTCTAATTTCCTAAGAGGTGGACACATCTTTATTTCAGAGTAGACCAGTCCCCGGGCTCGAGTTTGAGAGTTACCTTTCCAACAATTAAAAAAATGTTTCAGTAGATCCTAGAGCTCCCAGAACCATATACATAAGCAACAAGTTATCTTCTCAACTACTCTTTCAAAGAATTCTAGGCTTCTAAGTTACTACCAAGCATTCACCAAAGGCAATTTTTTGAGTCTCAGCTGTCATAGCTTAAATACTAAAGTGTCTGAGAAAGTAAAAATAAAACAGTGCTAGTCAAATAGTAAAATTATAACAAGGATGCAAACCACAAACACATTGAACTAAATGATTCTAAGAGATTCCTTTTTATCTGTCCACATAAGAGTTAGGTAGAAGACAACTGTTAAGAAAACACTATGAAGAAAAAAAAAAGAAAGAAAACACTATGAGATAATAAAGAGGGAACATGGTAAGTCAAGAAACATGTGTTTTTTATTCTCTATCAGATCTCCAGATAAATGCAGCAAGAAATGTCTTCAAAAGACAGCAGAGACCTTCAGCCTCAGAGCTGTTTTATTTGCAGAAAAAGCAAAGATTTGGTGCAAAGTGGGGGCAGTTCCTGATACTTCTCAATCTATGTAGTACTTTTACTTTTTTTTTCTCATTAAACACATTCTACCGAGAAAGCTGTGTATATTTATTTTTTAACCTTCTCTATCAAGAATGTACTCCATATGAAAGATTTACACTTTTTTTTTTAAAAAACAAAATTAAATAAGAAGTAGGTGGCAAATCCTCTCCAATCTACACATTTGAGCATTTTAAGAAGCATACTTAAGTAATGCCCATTTACACACCTAAATAGGAAACTGCTCCTTCCTAAAAAACCTCTCCCAGTTGTTAGGATAAATGACCTATTCCAATCAGTTAACAGAAAGTTATTTGGGAGGGGGGTTCAGGATGGGGAACACATGTACACCCGTGGCAGATTCATATCAATGCATGGCAAAACCACTACAATATTGTAAAGTAATTAGCCTCCAATTAAAATAAATTTATTTTTTTTTAAAGTTACTTTTTCTCCCTTCTCTTCAAATAAGGTCAGGAAGAATTTTTCCTTACTGCTCATACTTCTCAGTGAGAATACCCAGGACACTCACCAATTCTTCCCATATTTTCCAAGGGTATATTAAAAAGAAAAACATCCCAAAGCAATTCTGGGTTAGATGCACTCTCAAAATGGGGTCACATAAAAGGGTTATCATACTACATATCTGTGTCTAATAATATCTGTATAGATTAAAACTTTAAAATACAATGAAGGGAATTCCTGGCGGTCCAATGGCTAGGACTCCACACTTCCACTGCTGCAAGCCCAGGTTTGATCCCTGGTCAGGAAACTAGGGTCCCGCAAACTGCACAGTGCAGACAAAAAACAAAACCCAAAACACTATAATGTTTTTAAACAGGTTTCATTTTCAAAACACCGTATACTAGCCATAAAATATTCTAGTCAGTTATAAAGGTCTAATGGTATATGAGCTATATACCACAGAAACTGAATCACAGACTGTGGAACAAACCATTAATAAATTCAGAGAACATATTAATATTAAGCGTCTCCACACTTGCAGCTGTTTTCAGAGAATACACAATAATACTCAAACTCTGTCCACATTTTCTAATCCTCTCAACTGGCAAAATATTGCTACTTTTGAAGTTGTTTGTTGTCCATTCGCTAAGCTGTGCTGGACTCTCTGCGACCCCATGGACTGTAGCATGCCAGGCTTCCCTTTTGTCCTTCACTATCTCCTGGAGTTTGCTCAAACTCCTGTCCACTGAGTCAGTGATGCCATCCAACCACCATGTCTTCTGTCACCCCTTTCTCCTTCTGCCCCCCAATCTTTCCCAGAATCAGGGTTTTTTCCGATGAGTCAGCTCTTCCCATCAGGTGGCTTAACTCTATTAGAGCCTCAGCTTCAGTCCTTCCAATGAACATTCAGGGTTCATTTCATCTTCAGGATTGACTGGTTTGATCTCCTTAGTGTCCAAGGGACTCTCAACTGTTGAAGTTGGGAATATTATATTTTGGGATATATTTGGAAGTTTCTATAATAAAGTATCTTTTTTAAACTTCAAATAATTTTTATTATTTTATAATTATTTATAAAATAAGGATATGGAGTCAATACCTTTCAGTCCAAGAAAATGGATTGCTTTCTTTCTGAATAGTTGTGACATGCATATGACCATTCATTCTATACAAAAGGGTATAACCACTATTAAAAGTCACTCACTCCATGTTTCCAGTAATACCTCTCACCTGCCAGCAATTAGGGACACTTTTCCATCTTAGACATCCTATGCACAGATAAAAAAAAAAAAAAAATATATATATATATATATATATTTCTCCAGTTTCCCTTAAAAAGAAACACTAGTCTCCCTTAGGAAAAAAACAAACCACTAATGGTACATGCACAAAAGCACACAACTATCCATCGCTCCCTTTTAAAGAAAGCCACCCAAACTTTGCCATTTGTTTAGTTTTCAGGCTAGATTCTGCATACTAGTCTGTAAGTGGCACTACTGTTTTAAGACTTGACATTTAAATCTAGTTCAGATTCTAAAAAATAAGTAGTCATCCATCTCTGGCTACCCACTGGGGACTGGTTCCAGGTGCCCTGGCAGACAACAAAAACCCACAGATGCTGGTTAAGTCCTTTATAAGTACAGGAAACCACAGACACGGAGAGGAGGGTTGACTGTGAACAGATTTACTGTTAATCAGCACACCCAACACTCTGGATGCCCTGGATTATATTTTACAGATGACACAGAACTGTTTCCTTTTCCTTCTCCCCTCTCCCCCCAATTTGGATTAACATACCAACGGGAAAAAAGACACTGCATTCTTAGTTTTGTAGTGAAAAAAAAAATTTCAGATTCCCCACAATCCAGAGAACACAGAAGGTTCTTCATTCAAATAGACAATTACTGTACAAATGTATAACTCTGATTATAAACTACAAATGCCATCCAGAATCAGTTCTGTGGATTTATCATAGGAGCCAAAATGTCTGGGTTTAGCCCTAGTTTTGCCACATAAATGACCAAAGGTAAATCAGTTTTCTCTGTACATCTATCATTTCTTCATCTGAAACATCTGAGATCATAGTACATTTCCCACAATTGTGAGGATTTAATTGAAGTGCTTTCAGAACATAGCAAAGCCTCAATAGACACTACTAGTACATATAAGGCATAAGTACTCTGGCCAGCTCAAGATAAGCTTTTTTTGAATTTGCATTTTATCTGTTTAATTCAGCTGTGCTAGAAGTTGGCTAAGACTCTGGGTGTGAATTTCTCTGAACTACTGATAAAAAGATTACTAGTCTCTCCATGCTTAACTAGACACTGCATATTTGTTTTTTCTTTTGAGAAAAGGAAATTACTCTTTAAAATGTCCAATTCTGCTCTTTAATTTACCCAACTAAAAGTCAGGCAGAGACCAGAATCTTCAAAATCACATAACACTCTTTGGTCTCGGCGGCAGAAGCAAGATGACGAAGGGAATGGCATCGTTTGGAAAGCGTCGGAATAAGACGCACTCGCTGTGCCACCGCTGTGGCTCTAAGGACTACCACCTTCAGAAGTCGACCTGTGGCAAGTGTGGCTACCCTGCCAAGCGAAAGAGAAAGTATAATTGGAGTGCTAAAGCTAAAAGACGAAATACCACCAGGACTGGTCGAATGAGGCACCTAAAAATTGTATACCGCAGATTCAGGCATGGATTCCGTGAAGGAACAACACCTAAACCCAAGCGAGCGGTTGTTGCAGCATCCAGTTCATCCTAAGGATTTCAACAATTAGTCGCGCAATAAATGTTCTGGCTTTAAAAAAAAAAACAAAAAACAAAATCACATAACATGGAATCATGTAACATATCCATGCCAAGTAACCCCATTCTATTTCAACTCTTATTTTTAAGAGCACCATGAACAGTACTACTAAGGCTTTCTAGCAAACCTGGTAAATATGTCTCCTAAAGCTTTGTTTAGGGAGCAAGCCAGGGAAGCTAATGTAAACAGAAGGCATAAGGTCAGGAGCAATAATTCTCTTTACCCTAAAGACCTTAAGGCTAAGAAACAGGTGAAGTGGAAAGCAGGACAGTCTTTCTCCCTTAGTGTGCCAAAGAGTTGAAGCTACCCGGTTCAGAGAGACACGCACACACTGCCCCCAACCCCCGAAACATTTCCAAAACCAAAATTTCCCAATTTTTCCTAATCTGCCCATGCCCCACTATTTCAGATCCATTTACCCAAGTAAGCTGTACCTCCTCAAATAAAAAAACTTTCTTAAGGAATGAAAGTCTCTGCCATTTCTGCCTCTCAATAGTTTTAAAGGCTCAAATATTCTTACACAAAAGGACAACATTCCTTTACTAATTGTATAGGCTAATTACTTTTCAGGATAACTACAGATTAAAAGATTTATGAAACCCAGGATTCTGCACTAATATAAACAAAAAAGGAGACGTTGTTCCTTGCAAAAGAAAGCTAACTTAAAAATGGTAAAAGACTGATGGAATTCTTTAAAAGTCAAGTCTTTGGCGATCAACACAATAATTGATTCAGACAGAAATCATCAATGGATACAAAAACAGATGAAATTTTGAGGAACAACAAGTATTTGCAATGTCTCAAAATACCTCCCCACAAAACACTTATTACAAAGGGAAAAGGAGATATATGGTGAAGAAAACTGCTAGGCCCAACCCTCATCAAAGGGTTGGGACAAAAGTTAACATAACTAGCAATGAGTCAAAACGATAGCATGTGGTTCCCAATGTGAAGCATTACAAAGAACACATCACTCCTGTAGCATTCCGGCCAAAGTATACAACCTGAATTCAACCACGAAGACACATCAGACAAATGCAAACTGAGGAACATGCCACAAAAAAATGACCTCTATTCTTTTAAAGAGACAGGACAACTTATTCATAATCCTGAATTTTCTTACAAAGAACATTACTGGAACAACTGATGAAGTCTGAACTGAGCCTGAGATAACAGTAGTCTGTCAAATTCTTCACCTCAGTCACTGCAGCATGGCTGTATAAGATCATTTGGTTTTTCTTATTAAACACGCACTAGAGTATGTAGTGGTAGAGGCATCATATCTGCAAACCACTTTCAAACAGTTCAGTTAAAAAAAAAATGTACTGAGAGAGGATAAATCAAATGTAACAAAAAAAACCAAGAACTGACAAATCTGGGTAAAGTGTGCAAAGAATCTTTGTACCATTCTTCGACTTTTCTGTAAATCTCAAACTCTGTAAGAATTAGAATGTTTTTTACAAGAGTCGTAACTGAAGGCAACATACAGATCTTGCATGGATCCTGCTTTAAAGGAACCAAACATTTAGGGACAAAAAGGGAAATCTGAATATGGATTGGGTTTCAGAACCCTGAGGAATTGTTAACTATTAGGATACTATAATGATATTGTGATTATAAAAAGCTTTTCTTATTTTCTAAAGATGCATGCATACTGGAATATTTATGAAACATTGTAATAGCCTAAATTTTAAAAAAATGTTTAATTAAAACAAATACAGCAAAACAGCATTAAAAATCTAGATGACAAGGGTATATGCTCTTACCAGTATTATGAAAATGTGCAAATTTATTATTTTTTGAAGCTTTAAGAGGGATGAATCTATGCTCTTATAGATTACAGAACTTGAAAATTAAATTGAAGCTATAAGGATTAGACTTTATTGGGACAGTTTACCTTCAGGGCAGGAAGGAAGAACATAACTTCAAAAGGCAGAGATGAAAATCAAACCATTCATCTGGTTTGATTTTGCTCTGTGAAGGAGCTGAATAACATCTGCCCAATCAGAACTGAGAGGTTTGCTACACTGTCCAATATGGTCACATGTAGCCATTTACTTTTGCTTAGTAAATAAAATTTAAAATTCAGTTTCTCAGTCACACTGATCTCATTTCAAGCTCTCAACTGCCACATGTGACTACCATAGTGGAAAGCACAGAATGTAGAATATTTCCATTATGGCACAGTTCTACTGCAGAGCACTGTTTTCAGAAGTTTTTCTTGCGAGTCCAACAAGGAGAAAGGGAGAACTTCTTTTAAATTAAAATCTGGCAAAATATAAAGGACAGCTGGCAAAAAGACACACTCACCCTAGATAAGGATTGCAGACAAGACAAGGAAAAGCAGGAAAAAAATTACAACTTGCAGGGCTCAGAGTCCAGGTAGCTGCAGGAGGCTTAAGCAGAAAAAGTCTACAAAGTTCAAAGCTACCTCAAGTCCAAGGAAGAGACCACCTCACTCTGGGTGCCTTTTAAGAAACCACTAAACATTCAAATAACTAAGGCCCAGGTTAAAAGGGACTGATGTAATTTCTTCAGAGAACAGGGGAAAAGATAAGCCCATCTCTGTGTCTGATAAAACTACCACTGCCTCAATTTTTAAGATGCTCAATAATGTCAAAAAGCTTTCGGGGAAAGAAGAGTACAACTGTAAGATGAATCCTCAATTTAAAAAATGTTGACTCTGAAAGAGACTGTATTAATATCAAAGAAATGTGGTCAAATTTTTTAACTTCAGCAATATTAGATTCAGAAATCCAAGTTAAATGCTCATCAGTTTTTAACATTTTAAGCTTTGCTTTTCCGGTCTTGGTTTTGAAACTATACTTGATTTAACTGTCCATGTGGCAAAGAGAAAGCGTCTATCCCTGTATGAGGGGGAGCAAGGCATGATCGGGTGCCGTATAAAAGGCTTATTTAAGCAATCTAATAAATGGGAAGCTCTTAGAGCTTCCCTGGTGGCTCAGACGGTAAAGAATCCACGTGCAATGCGGGAGACCTGGGTTTGATCCCTAGGTTGGGAAGATCTCCTGAAGGAGGGGGGGCATGGCAACCCATCCAGTATTCTTGCCTGGAGAATCCCCATGAACAAAGAAGACTGCCGGGCTACAGTCCATGGAGTCGCCAAGAGTCAGACACGACTCAGAGAGTAAGCAAGCACACCAGCTCTTAGAATGGCACGGGGGGGCCCATTTGTTTTAGAGTTGTCTATCCTTTTACAGCTATTTAACTCTGGGACCGTGGTGTCATGACAAACGATCCTAAACCAGATTGGCTCTGATGTCATGCTACTAACATTACATAGTGAGGGCCAATGTGGGAATCACTTTTTTTAAAAATTCTTGTTACTAAAGAAAGCTTGGAAAATCTTCACGTATCAAAGAAATCAGGAAATCCACTGACGATGAGTCAGCATCTATTAGAATACATCAGTGATCAAACTATGAAAACGCTGTTAAAGGAACCAAATGGACTATGTCTGTATTTAATCCAATAGTATACATGTATTAAAAAGGGTAGAAAATTCTGCCATAAGACAACTCAACCAACTAAAACCAGACTACTTTTTCCATGTCCAATTCTTTGATTAGCTAAAAATGACTCTCCATCAGCACAACGTCCGTCTAAGCAATCAATCACAACTGTGTCTATGCCTACAAATATCATACAATTTAAAGAATGACAAGTGTGCTTTGAGTCTACTAATTTCAACCAGCACTTCCTACATTTGATCAGACAGGAACATTCACTGGAAACAGGCTTCTTTATAAGCACACCCGGGGAGTCTGTTTCCTAATGAATGACTAGTAAGCTCAGAACACAACTCATTTATCAGCTGAATCAGCTGAAGATCAAAATATATTAAATTTTGTGTTTATGACAGCATTATTATGGATTATGTTTCACAATTAGTGCTTGGCTTTACACTTTCTGGTTCCTTCCTCCTTGTTTCATCTTAATAGAATGTAAAGGAAACACGCACAGATACTGTATTTCAGACAAGGCAGTTTTTGTGCCTGCTCTCCGGTATAGTCCTACTTCAGTTAGGGTTAGGGTTAGGGTTAGACATTTTCTGTAAGTGAATCACGCAGCTTTTGGGGGGAGGGGGAGGTGCACCATGTGGCTTGCAGGATTCTAGTTCCCCCACCAAGAATGGAACCTTCACCACCTGCAGGGGAAGCGCAGTCTTAACCACGAGACAGAGAAGGAAGTCCCTGAATCTTGTATCTTTATCAAGATGATAAAGACTTAATAAGTCTTTATTTACTTTACTGCTACAGAGTAAAGAAGTCAACAGTTTTAGTCCTGTTGATACTTGGATGTCATCCAATACTGATAATTTTAAGTGCTCGAAGATCTGGTTAACTTCCTACCCAAGGATTTCACTCAGCATGACTTCCTTTAAAAGTTCCAAACATCCTCTACCTTCACCGCCATTAATCACAGTGAAGAAAATGCTGACAGTAGTTAACTGCTGAGCCTTTCCAGGAAACTAGCATGTCAAAAACTGCAATTGCTGTTTTCTATAGGAAATTTTAAAAATACTGAAAATGCAGCATTTCTTTAGTTCTTTCATCAACAGTATAGCAGTCAGTGTTTTCTATGTACTTCACACATTTTAAGCAACAAATAAAAATGCCCTTGTGGACTCCATACTTAACATATACATTTGTTTCTACTCCATATAAATCTCTGAAGCAATCACTCTCAGGAGTTTTGTTTTTTGTTAACTCTGGTCACTCACGCCAAACTGTTTAAGTGGTATTTTCAGGAAGGAACCATAGTTGCAGACAGGAACTGTAAGGCTACTAGCTTTGGTAAACTATCAGGAGATTCAAAGAATTTTTCCTACTTGTAGCCAGCTAACTGGAAAATTTCAAACCTTATATGTGACTCATTCTTTAAAATAACCCAATAATTTGATGAAATATCACATATTAATTCTAATCAAGCTGCAGGGAAATACAGGGAAATTTTTATACCCCAAATCTTGCAGATATATCTGACTGCCCAGGGTTTTGCCCTTTCCTGTATAAATGCCATTTAGCTGGCACAAAATAACTGAATGCTACCGAAGATTGGTTCCAGGTGGTGGTTACAGGTAGTATCTCAGAAAAAATGGAAATGCAATCTAAAGCAGAACACACAATTTAATGGAGGGCAGAACTACAAAGATTGGAAGAGAACACACAGAAATAAAAACACTAAACAGGGTATTCATTTTCCCCAAGCAGACTATTCCCTGGTCATCCAAAAAAGCTTTTGATAACTGCTGGAGAGAATGTGGAAATACTGGAACCCTCATACGTGGCTGATGGGGATGTAAAACGGTGTAGCTGCTGTGAAAAAGCTGGGTGGCCCCTCAGAAAGTTAAAATACAGAGTTTATCACAGTGTTACAGTGTCAGTCACTCGGTCATGCCTGACTCTTTCTGACCCCATGGACTGTAGCCCCCCAGGCTCCTCTGTCCATGGAATTCTCCAGGCAGGAATACTGGGGTGGGTTGCCATTTCCTTCTCCAGGGGATCTTCCCGATTCTGGGATCAAACCCCAGTCTCCCACACTGCTGAGTTACCATATGACCCAACAATTCCACTCCTCAGTATATATTCAAAACAACTAAATATAGGTATTCAAACAAAAACTTGTACATTAATGTTCATAGTAGCACTATTCACAACAGTCACCAGGTAGAAAGAACACATGTTCATCAGTTGATGACAGGAAAAATAAAATGTGGTATATCCATTCAAAGGAGTATTATTCAGCCATAAAAGAATGAAGCACTTATACTAATACATACTACACGGCTAAACCTCAAACAGTATGCTGAGCAAAGGAGGTTAGACACAAAAGATCACAGACTGTATGTTTCCATTTACAGATAAATTCAGGGACAAAGCATATTAATGGTTTTGGGGGATGGGAGGAAGGAGACAGCTTAATGGATATGAGGTTTCCTTTCAGTTTAATGAAAGGCTTTGGAACTAGATACAGGTGATAGCTGCAAAATACTGTGAGCAAACTAAATACCATTATATTGTTCATTTTAAAATGGTTAACTTTAACTTTAGATGTGCTTAATATATAATTCAAGCAGTCATTTGACTTAAGTTTATAGACATTTAAAAGTATAAAGTAACTTGGAAATTACTTTCTACTCTTCACATTTCAGAAACCATTTAAACTCTTCAAACCCATGTGTCACAACAGAGTCTTCATTAGCAGTAGAAAAGTCATCTCCATTCCATCACAGTGCTTTTAAAAAATTCATTATGGTGCAGTCATGGGAAATTTATATAACATGTCTCTAATTTCTTTTTATGTATCAGGAGTTGTTTTACACTTCTTTTTGGATTATAATCTCCAGAAACATCTCCCTAATGAACTGGTTTTCAAGCAATATTTAAAATGTTTGCTTACAACATCAGACAGTTTTAATTGTGAGGCAATACAGAGAAGAATAATTATTATGTGTTACCTCTTACCAATGCAGCTGATTTCAAGTCCACGGTAGCCTTCACTGAATGGTGTTGTAATATTCAATTCAAACAGAAGCAACTGTAAAAGGACTCAGTAATATGAGTACTTGGTAAGACTGTTTATGTAAGGAAACTCTTTACAGAGGAATATTTTATGGTTTAAAAAAGAAACCTGCCATAGATTTGCACAGTTCAGTAGGAGACAATGTAAAATATTATAAAGAACTGGGAAAGATGGAGAAGGAAATGGCAACCCACTCCAGTATTCTTGCCTGGAAAAGTCCATGGACAGAGGAGTCTGGCGGGCTGAAGTCCATGGGATTACATGACTGAGCATGTGTGCACGAGGGTGGAGGGAAATGGGTTGGTAGCAATAAAGTGGTAGAACTAAAAAAAAAAAAAAAAAGAACTGGGAAAGAGATGGATTTTGTAAACCATTTTCTGCCTACCAGTTGTCTTCCCTAATTATTAATCTTTCAAATAATGAGATCTACCCAAAGTCAGTTTGTCAAGCTGAGCATACATGGATAGTCTTTTGCTTCCCTCTGTCCACAATAGTCATTTTTAAGCCCTCTTTCTGATAAGCAGTTGGTCAGAAATAGATGAAAGCAACTTTCAATCCAATTCTCATTTTTCATTTCACATGATTTCAAGGGTCATTAAAAACTGCAACCCCCAGGACCTCCAATTCTTCCTTCCCTACTTCAGAAATCTACTGGATGAAGAAAACGAGGAGGAGGAGGAGAGTCTGGTATAACTCCAAGAGCCTGGCTTCAATAACTCACTAAATGGGCATTTTTTCCCCTCTCACATAGCATATATGTTCAGCTCTACTGGATGATGAGACCCTCCAGCATAGGGCTAAGGATGAATATTTGAGTATCTGTATGGGCTAAGCATGATGATATAAATACAAACACATACTGCAGTCTAACTTAACAACTGCCAAAAAGTATTATTTTAATTATTTAATAAATGAAGAAGTTGAGGAAAGCTAATAAGACAGAGCTTGGATTAAACATCTGAGACATATTCTACAATGGTATATTGCATACTTAAAAAATTTTAATGTGACAAAATGGTTTCAATGGACCCAGTTCCTACTCTTTCAAAAATAGGCTTTAAAATCTGCTGTACTTCAGGGGACTTCCATGCCAGTCCAGTGGTTAAGACCCAAGCTTCCACTGCAGGAGGCACAGGTTTGATCCCTGCACAGGTTCAGTTCAGTCACTCAGTCGTGTCCGACTCCATGTGTTGCGACCCCCATGGACTGCAGCATGCCAGGCTTCCCTATCATCAATTCCAAGAGTTTACTCAAATTCATGTCCATTGAGTCAGTGATGCCATCCAACCATCTCATCTTCTATCGTCCTCTTCTCCTGCCTTCAATCTTTCAAAGCATCAGGGTCTTTTTCAATGAGTCAGCTCTCCATATCAGGTGGCCAAAGTATTGGAGTTTCAGCTTCAACATCAATCCTTCCAATGAACACCCAGGACTGATCTCCTTTAGGATGGACTGGTTGGATCTCCTTGCAGTCCAAGGGACTCTCAAGAGTCTTCTCCAACACCACAGTTTAAAAGCGTCAATTCTTTGGTGCTCAGCTTTCTTTACAGGTAGGGGAACTAAAGATCCCACATGCTTCGAGGCACGGCCATAAATAAATAAATAATAAAATCTGCTGTACTTCAGAACTTAAAAAAAAGCCCTTATTAACCCAATGATTCAGAACAGGAAGTATTAATGTTACTGGCAGCTCTGCCTCCAAAGCCCAATCCTACGAATCTTTAACCCCTTCCCCATCTCTGGTTATGCTACTCAACCTGAACGAGCGCACTCTTCTCCCACGTTCCCCTCCCCTCCTCCCCAAGCACAGCAGTCTTCCTTGAGTTCCACTCCAGTTTTACACTAGAATAGACACAAAAACATGAATAATATAGTAAAGCAGAAGTTTCCTGCTTTCACAAGTGGCTTCAGACTGGAACACATTCACTCTCCAGTCATTAAGGAAAGAAAGAGAAATTTGAGAAGTTCAGTCTTATGAAAGGGATATGGATAATTCTTGGATATTACAAGTTAACCTGATCCCAATCATTCTGCACAACTTTTTACCAGGAACTTGGATAAAGCCCTTTAAAAACCTCAGCTAAATAACTGTTTAAAGGCACAGAAAATCAGATGTTGGTTCACCTGGCCCTTACTTTTCTCTTAATATAAAAACTACTGACCTAAAAACAACCTACTAGTAGAATGTATACAAAGACCACCGCAGCACAAATACAAAGCATACAGATCAGTCACCAAGTGAGGCAACATGCCACAATGAAAGAGCAAATATTAAAGTCTAAGCTCCCACTCACTAACTGTGTGCGACTCTATAGGTTAACTGCTATGAACTTCTATTTTCCCCATCAGCAAAATAAGGCTAACCCTATCTATCTGAAGGGATGTTCTTGCTCATCAAATGAGATCATAAACGTAAAATATTTAGCAGAGTTCCTGACACACTGTAGGTGTTCAAATAACTCTAATGGTCCATTTTTGATCTTGTAGATTTCAGGACAATTAAGATTTGATGAATTGTTACACCCTCTAAAACAGAATCAACTATCTTAAATTATGTCTTTTGTAAAACAAAAGAAGGGACAAAAATCTAAGTCTGACAGATGGATTTTGCATAATACATTCAGATCCAGGCCTCCTGCCACCCCCCATAGTTAAGAGCATTAGCCTCAGGCGCTTGGCCAAGAGGTGGGGGGGGGAGACATCTAGAGCTCTAAACTTTGCTATGGCTTACAATTTGATTTTATGAAGTAGCTTAAGCACTGCTATGTAAATAAATTTTTAAAAATAGCCTCTTTCTAACATGAAGGACTAAGATCTCATTTCCTATCTAAGCAAACACACATTTCTGCACTATCATTTTATATAAGGACAAATAAACAACACTAACAAAGGCCTGACTGGCATTCCAGGTGGGCATTTTATCAGATGTGGTTTATTAGGAGTCTCATCTATCTGACCAAGGGACACTAATGAAAGATGTACCAATGGCACATGTGAGCACTCACGGGATACAATAAATGATTAATGTACAAACTTCTTTCTTTTGGGTAGTTTCAGAGCAGAATCAATTTTGTGTCCTACGACTATCTGTATTAAACCCTGCACTGTATCAAACATTCAGTAACAACCGTGGTTACAATTATATGTGGACAGCCTCTGCGAACTAGTCAATGCAAGCTGCAGTCAGTTCTGTTCACCACTTTGTCCTTAGTGTAAGGTAACTGTTGATGTATAGTAAATATTCAAATTTAGTTGAGTATCAAATATTTATAAACCACAAAAATCTAGGTATTAAGTCTACAAATATGTGTCACTGGCTGAGAGGTGTCTGAATAGAATAGACTGGACAGAAATTATACAGCTGACAATGAATACCTTCCAGTGATACACCAAGGACTTTCACATACATGACAGATCTTCACAATAACTTTGTGAGGTAGTACACCTATTTTACAGAGAAAAAGGAGCAAAAGGCGAGTCTTAACCTGCTTCTCTAATACTCCAGCCATACTCCACAAGCCACATGCAGTTCTGAGCACCTGAAATGTGGTCATTGTGACTGAATTTATTTTCAATATTAAGTTAATTAAAATTAAACAGTAACAGATAATCAAGTCAATTATGGCAAACTCATGTTTGGAACAACCTATATATGCAAACCTGTTTTTCCAACTATAACTTTATGAATGCTGAGATGTGCTCTAAGTATAAAACACCTATCAGATTTTGAAAATTCAGTACCCCCAAAAAAGGAATAAAAAGTATCTCACCTGAAAGATTTATACTGATTACACATTGAAATAATAACACTTGGGGTCCACTGAGTTAAACAAAACATTAAAATTAATTTTACCTGTTTTTTACTTTTAATATGGCCACTGGAAAATCAGATATGGCTTGTATTTTTCTATTGGATGGCACTGATCTCAACACCCTCCAAACCCCTGCTCTGTCTACTATACCACATCATTAACCACACATTAAATCAGTAGAGAAATCACTTCTCAGACCAAAGTCCAACAGAAAAAAAAGGCACACCAGGATACTGCATAACTTCTCATCTTAACGCCAATCACTGTTTTTCTTTGAAATATTTAGTGTCAGAAGACCGAGATTTAAAATCTCACTCTGCAGTATTCCTTTGGGCACGAGTTTAAGTCTTTCTCCAGCTGTTTAAGATATTAAGTGAAGACTTGGAAGCAACCACTACATTCATAGGACACAACAGACTCTTACAAGTGCTGCTCCTTCTGTTCACTAGTCACTGTCCATCATCGCCACTTCCCAAAAGAGACAGTATTCAACCAACACTCTGTATTAATAAGCGTTAGTTAGCTAACACAATGTCCTAGGGACTTCCCTGGGAGACTAGTAGTTAAGAATCTGCCTTCCAATGCAGGGGACATGGGTTCAACCCCTGGCCCAGGAACCAAGATCCCACATGCTGCAGGGCAACTAAGCCTGCATTCTACAACGAAGACTCAAAGCAGTAAAGTAAATAAATATTTTTAAATGTTCCAGACATATAAATATGGGTGACCAAATAAATCTTCACTCTTACAAAGCACATCAGTATTGCCTGCAATTGTGCAGTCCAATGTCCTCATTAATAGCTTCATGTAGCTACTGACATTTACACTAACTTTCTGAAAAGAAGTAAAAATTTAGTCCCTCAGACATAATAGTAACATTTCAAGTGCTCAATATGCCTTTGGAGCTAGGATAAATTTTCATCATGGAAGAAAGTTCCATTGGAGAGTAGCTTTCAAAAAGTTAAAGCCACACAGTAACAGTGACAGGAAAACATCTTGTTAAATATAATTCAAATATTATATAGGTTAAGGTTCTTGAAATCATGTACTTCACTCCACACCAAAATGAAAATGACTGTGATTCTACACACATAGCATTTTATGTCTTAAATTATTTCCTAAACAAAGTGAAAGCATATTCCCTAGAATTAGCCACACCCCTTTACAAGCAGAGTAAATTGACCATTAGGAAAATACTGAAAAACCTGATACACCTTAAACGTGGCCTAGAGTAGACTGCCACATAATTCTAGGCAGTATGACTCTTCCAGGTGGTAGAGTTAAGCATATAACATATCCCAGTAACTCAGCACTGCTTTCTCTTTGCAAATCAAAATAACCATTATCAAGAACCCCCACCACTGAATTCACAACACATTCCATGCCTGCATTTATGGATCAAAGGGAAAAGAACAGGTTTGGGAGATTTTTAATTCAAACCCAAAGAACCTGGGAGTATGTCAATTAGCATAAAGATACTAAATGAGCTAAGAAATGATGATTGCAGGCAACTCTATACACAGCCTAGGATTTTTTTCAGAACCTGCAATTCTAACAAAATCTTGTTCAAATAGGCACTGATCTGTTCACTGCTATCGGCCTAAACATCTTAAAAAAGAAAAAAAAAACTTTGTAACTTAAAATATTAATGTTCATTTGATGTAGTTCTAAGCCCTTGATGACAGACCCTTCGGTTGGTCCAAGTAGTTAGATGGTATAAATTCATTTCAAGTTCACCCTTTGACGCTTTCACAGATTAATGCTACACTCAAGTTCCTCAATTTTTGTTCCCAATTATTGTTTCAGAAAGATTTTGCAAACTGGCAGAGGCTCAGAGGTCAAAGATCTAAGATGTCAATTAAAATAATCCTTATTAATTTTTATAAAGGGAATGAATAAAATGAAAAGTCAGGAATTATATTATTCTAAAAGAGGCTGGTGATTGGGGCTCTGAACAATTAATCATTTTCAGCTAGAGTATATAGTCACCATAGTAAGCTTCAGCTTAGGCATGGGCTATATATACTACTCCAGAAATTGAAAGACTGAATTCTTTAAGTATATTTGCATAGCTACTTTACACTCAACTCTTCAAAGTAGTTGAGAAGATGGCTTCACTCAAGTATTTGCAAAAACTATGAACCACTTAGAAAGGAGACCTATATTAAATGTGTCTCAATTAGTGACAAGGTTGGAGTACAACCTTTGGAGTTATTCAATAATCTTGTTTCTTCATTAATAGGAAAGAAAAAACTATTGCTCAAACTACCACTAGTCAAGAAACAAGATTATTACTAGTGGGATATGCCTCTGTTTTGTAAAGCAAACAGCAATTGTTAACTGCTTTTCTTGTGTATGATTTTACATACTTTTGTCTGCAGAAGATTATATCCCAGAAGCAGTTCAGTGTGAGGACAAGGGTGTGTTTTCCCTTCATACTCAAAAACATTCTTTTCCTAACCGTTCACATTTAACAGTAGTAACCACAGCAACAAAAATTTTGATGGAGCATGAACAATAATTTCTGGGTCCACTCTGTCACTTAATGTTTTTTGACCTTCTATCAAATAGTGTTCTATTACATCGCATGAGTTATGAAAACCAAAAATGACTGAATAAAAGTACATTACTTAACTCATTTTTTTGAGTAAAGATTACTCATTATATTTCAAGACAAAGGAAAAGAAGTCTTGCTGATGCAAGCAAAGGTGATAACCTGTAAAAAACGAAATTATGTTGACAGCCAGACTATTAAATCTAATAGCAAGAAGCCTTTATATACGTTATAACAATGGCAGAAAATAAATAGCATTTCATGGTAAAGTGTCTAGTAGATCACTAGTATTAGTGTCATGTCAAACCACTGGCATCTCTTATCATTACGAACTAGTCCTTCAAATGACTGAGGGGAGGCAGGACTCTTTTAAGGATGTAACTGGAAAGAAAACATACTTTATGAGTAAATTTATTTCAGCCTAAGTAAAACAAGGATTGGTGAACCAGGAAAATCAGAAGCTCAAAAGACGACTTAATTCAGTCAAGTCCTCCAATGATCACCTGCCTGGGCCCGCCATGGGCAAGCTGCCAGATAAGACAGTCTGCTGCCTACGGGATACTGCACCATGGGGAAGAACTCTAGAACCTACTAAAGGCAGCCAATTACAGACCAAATAACCCTGCATATCTCAGGGCAAGTGTGCTGTATCCCCAGGGTTCATTCAATTCCTTGCAATCCTGAGGGAGGTACTCACGCCAAGCCAACTACCTGCTAACCTCCGGCAGACCCCACGATAACCTCTGGACAACTCCTTTCTGTTTTCTAGAACCAAAGAGGGGATCAAAGCTGCACCATTCGCAGAGAAATCAAGAAAGTGAAAAAAGGCGAGTCCCCCTAGGAACCTTGATCCCCCCCCCGCCACGCACTCTGAAATTGACACCACCCTGATAAATACATTCCCCCATTCTATCCTCCTCCTTTTCCTTCAGTGACCTTCCCTGTTCCTACTGCCTTGGGCAAGGCAAAAGAGGAGCTGCTGTCGTTCCCCCACCCCCGGGGAAGGTGCCTTTCCCTCTGAGAGGCGCAGAGGGAGGAAGGAAAAAAGCTTGCTCCTCCCCAACCCACCCGCGCCACAACTCCTAGGTGCAGGCACGATGGGGGAAAAGGGGAAAGAGAGAAAGCAATGAGAAGTGACAGCCCTGCGCTGGCTTGGGAGAAGAGAATTCCTGCTCCGGAAGAAACGCGGGAGATCACCACCACCGTACAACTCCCCCCGTCCCCGGCTCCACGAACCCAAATGAATGAAATGAATAAAACCGGGGGGTGGAAGGGTTTATCATGCGCAGTCCTTGCCATCCAGGAAGCGAAGACAGAGAGGCCTTCAAACCCCAGCGTGGCCTCGCTCCCCCATGGATCTCGACTCGCTTCCTTGCCACCCAAGCCTCACATCAATCATTTAACCCTTTAAGCTTTCGGAGACAGTGCCCCGTCCTTCGCCTACCTCAGGAACCGATACCACCCTCCGCCCCCGATTCTACTCTTTTTGGCTTAGACTCAGACTCCCGCTTCTTCCTTCCGACCTCCCTCGTCTCCACAGCCCTCACGAGCCCCGGCCCACCGCACCTGAAGATGCTCCTGAAAACGAATTGGCAGAATCTGGGCCATGGCGCTGTCGGGGGGTATGGTCTCCTCCTGTCACTGGGGCTGCGGGGCAGAGGCTGCCCGGGCTCTCCAAGGAGAGGAGGAGAAGGGGGAGGGGGGAGGCTGGGCTCAGCAGGAGAGTCTCCGGGGACGCAGGAAACTGGCAGGCAGACGAAGGAGCTCAGGTCGGGGGCGGAGGCTCCAGGGTCCGGGAGAGCCGCAATGGCGGAACCGGGCGCAGCGCAGACTCCGGAAACGGCTGAGCCCTGCGGAGGGATCCCGGCAACAGAACTCCGCCCCAGTCACTTCACCCCCCCTCCGCCTTATGTACCCCTCCACGGAGTGCCGCGGTACCGTGGGGCGCAGGAATTCGGGGCGCAGTGCGCCGAGGGACTCGCTGACGGCTGCGACAAGGCAATAAATAGAGGCATCGAAGGGACTACTTTTTTGCCTCATCACTTTCCCCAGCCGCCTGCTTTTCCCTCCCCCTCCACCACCTTTTTTTGCATTTTGCCACATCATGCGACTAAGGGCGAGCAACGTCATTTCCGTGGGCGCTTTCGGTCCCACCCACGTACTTCCGGGTGCACGTGACGCTGGTCGGGAAAGGTCGGCTGGTCGCTGCCAGAATGCAGAGCGAGTTCTGGGGAAGTGCGGCGTCTCCTGGGAATGAGGTGGCTGTTGGGCCTCCTTGAGGAATGGCGATGCTGCTGCCTTCCCCTGTGCGCCCTGTCTGTTTAAATCGAGTCCCTTACGAAGAGGACGTGGCATGGGCAGATGGGCCCAGCCTCCCGCCCTCTCGGTGACTCAGGGAAACGGCCTCCGTGCAGAGCGGTCTTGGCAGTAGGCTGCTGCCCTCCTCCCCCGCCTGGTTCCGTGTGGTGGGTGGGTGGTGGTTACATCCCAAAGAGGGGGCATGGAAATGGAGTTTAAAATCCTCTCTGCCCTTCTGACGGTTGGAGAAGCTGACGTTTGGATTCTAGCAGAGCTAATAGTCTCTTCGGATGTTAAACAATTGACTCAAAGGGCGGTGAAGGCCATTGATGAGGTATCTCAAATAGGCCTTGTGATGGCCTTTCTTAACGTTTCTCCGGACATTTTGGCAGCCGTGTTTATGAGTGTAGCCTAGTAGTTTGCTGGAGATTATAATAGGACTGAAATTGTAGCAGGAGGACTTTTTTTCCAGCCATGTCAAATAATGAGCCTCAAAGGTTTAGGTTAAAGTTGGCTTTTTTCTCAGTGTGGCTAAGATACGCTCTTAGAGAAAGAGATTATTAGCGGTGTGTTTCAGTGTGACCACCTTAACAGTGTAAGTTAGCAGTGTTTGGGAATGCAAGTACCTCAAAGCTGAAGCATCGTGTCTTCTCACTGCGTAAAGCTGTCTACGGTATTCAGTATCGGTTAATAACCTTCCCAGTGCTCTATTGCTAAAGTATAAGCTATAATGATATTTCATAACAGCACAGATACAGTAAAGGATAAAAGAATTTTCGTTCTGTGCCATTCATTTTAAGAGAGATGTAACTTTTTCCAGAAAGATCTTGAGGAACTATTCAGGTACACGTTAATTATTTTTAGTGCCCTTTTCAGTTAAACATAAAACCCCTATTAGGTAGATAGTAATTTTGTGTGTCAAGCAGTTTTACTTAAGAGAAATTTGCTTAATCATTTAAATTGCTTTTAATATTTTCCCCAAAGTATATCTCACATACTGAGGATGAGACAAGAATCTTTGGCAGTTAAAATTGCAGACAGAGACTATTCTGCAAAGAAAAGCCCCACCACCATGTCATCAGAGTGAATATTTATGCTTGGCAAAGTTTCATTATGTTTTGTTAAGCTGTATACTTGAAGATGTTCTGTATTCTGTGGCATTTGAAATGACCTTTCTAATAACCAGTTTAAACACGAGCTGCTTTGGAATCTTTTGGAAGTATGCAGATTTTAAATTAAAGATCTAAAGGTGTTGCTGCTCTATTATACAGTCAAAGCAGTAGCTTTAATCAACTTATATTTCCAGTCTCAGAATCCGGGATACAAATGAGCTATGATATGAATCGGAGACCAAAATTTTATTAATAACAGTCTTGCATTTTCAGACAGACCTCTAATTTTAGATATACGGTTAGAATCCACAAAGCAATGGATTTTAGCTTGGATATTTGGTGTGGAATGTGTAACCAAAAGTGCACTGAGATTGTTAAAGTGAGTGCTGTGTCATCACGCACAGAAATTAATGCCTTGTGTTCACAATCATTTACATTATACCAGCTCATTTTGAACACTGTATCCTTCAGTAAATCTAGAATTTTTCAAGAGAAAAAAATGTACTAGATGATAAGCATTAAAAAAAAAAAAAAACACACCAAAACCCAAATCTGTGCCTTTTAAAGACTAATGATTTTTGGCTGAGGTAAAGAGAGAGCTTTTTATGGTAGTACATTGTTCTTGTTAATGTGTAGAAGCAGGACAAAAGGTTATCAATACTTTGTTTATAAGCCCTAGAGGCTGAGTCACTGTTAACGGCTACCTGAGCAGTAACTAAATGGCTTTGTTTTCAGGCACTACCTTAAGTTAGAGAAGATAGGGGGAGAAAAACACTCAACATCTGTTATCTGGTTTATGAGGTTATCAAACTATGACAAAGTCTTTTAATAAGGCTATAAATGTTATTGTCATCATGGCTTTTGATTTCAGAAATCCAATGTTTTAGCAAGGTAGCAATGTTAATAAAACAGTCAAATTCTTTTGAGTTTGAAGGTATTTTTAGCAGAATATTCAATAGTAGGTACTTGTTTTGAGTTATACCAAGTGTAAATAGCAAAAACGACATTGTTCCTCTGCTATCTTGAGGAGTGCCAGTTTCTCAAAACCTACACAAGAAAACTTTGTCTCCTGAATATTATGCCAGGACCTGTGTTACACCGAGATATATATATAATATATATATATATATATTATATATATATATCAGTGAGAATGACACATCAGAAAAACTTCCTTGTAGGATTCCTCTGTAGTTTTTCATCTGCAAGCAATGGTGAATTTAAGGCCCATACCTTTTAACTTGACCTTTTAAAAATAGCATGAACTAACTGCATTGCAGAGGCGACAAATAAAGCATTTCTCAGACATTAAGAGATTAATTTTGAAGCAGAAGTTTAAACTTAACCCACTGTACCAAGTATTTTAAATTCAGATTTTAATGAAATCAAGAAGGATATACTTTAGCATTACCTAAGTAAGATAAGTGGTTTTGCCATTTAAACAGCAGCTTTGAGAAACATCTCAGGCCCCCTAGGACCACTGCTGTGAATTTCAGCAGGATTAAAGAGCATATCAAAGGCCAATAAGTGACTCAGTTATCAGTGCCCACTTTGTTTTGATCCTGAACAAGTCACCAATTATAGGTAAAGCTCACCCAAAATGATATTTATAAAGTAAGACAAAACTTTTCATGGCATTATTTTAGTATAAAATGGATCTTAACATATATTCAGTTATCACTCACTGCCCAGGCCTGTCCTAAACCTGATTTATATAGACAAGTTTTATAATGTATCATGGATGGCAATAAGATCTGAAGTGAATATTCTGCATCAGGAGCAACCATGTTCCAAGTAAGCAGTCAAGTCTAGCCCTGTGGGAATACAATCTGAAGTCTAGCATATTTTAGGCCCCTCCCAAGTTTTCTAAAGGTTAAATCAGATTCCAGCAGAGGAATGAAGTAGCTCAGAACATTACCTTAAAAAGTCAGCTCAGAAAAGTTGGTTCAAATATAGTGATACACAAAGCTTTGGGGACAGAAAAACCCAGAATAGCACCAACACTACTGATCAACAAAGTCAGATACTGTGTCACAACCTCCTTTTCACTTGGAAAAACAAAAAAAAGCTTAAGATCTACAGAATGCAGGGGTGGGAATGATTGTTGTGGGCTTCCCCCCTCTCCACCCCGTTCTAAATATATACAACTGTCTCCTTTCACCTCCTGGAGTTACTGTTTCCAAAGCAGGGTATGACCCACAAACATGTTCTCCCAATTTTAAAATTCCGTTACACTCCAGGGATAGCTCTGCAAGTAGCAATGCAGGAGGCAGCCCTGCTGTTGCTGCTCAGTCACTGAGTCGTGCCTGACTCTGCAACCCGATGGACTGCAGCATGCCAGGATTCCCTGTCCTTCATAATCTCCAGGAGTTTGTTCAGACTCTTGCCCAATGCATTGGTGATGCCATCCAACCATCTCATCCTCTGTCACCTTCTCCTCCTGCCCTCAATCTTTCCCAGCATCAGAGCCGATTCCAGTGAATCGGCTTTTTGCATCAGGTGGCCAAAATATTGGAGTTTCAGCATCAGTCCTTCTAATGAATATTCAGGGTTGATTTCCTTTAGGATTGACTGGCTTAATCTCCTTGCTGTCCAAGAGGCTCTCAAGAATCTTCTCCAGCACCACAGTTCGAAAGTATCAGTTCTTCAAGACTCAGCCTTCTTTATGGTCTAGCTCTCACAAGCATACATGACTACTGTAAAAAAAAATACAGCTTTGACTACACAAACCTTTGTAGGCAAAGTGATGTCTCTGCTTTTTAATATGCTATCTAGGTTTGTCATAGCTTTTCTTCCAAGGAGCAATGTCTTTTAAAATTTCATGGCTGCAGTCTCCATCTGCAGTGATTTTGGAGCCCAAGAAAAAAATCTGTCACTGTTTCCACTTTTTTCCCATCTGTTTGCCATGAAGTGATGGGACCCGATGCCAGAATGTTGAGTTTTAAGCCACTTTTCCACTCCCTTCTTTCATCAAGAGGCTCTTTAGTTCCTCTTTGCTTTCTGCCATTAGAGTGGTATCATTTGTATATCTGAGGTTGTTGATATTTCTCGTGGCAATGTGATTCATCCAGCCTGGCATTTTGCATGATGTACTCTGCATAGAAGTTAAATAAGCAGGGTGACAATACACAGCTTTGAAGTACTCCTTTCCCAATTTTGAACCAGTCCGTTGTTCCATGTCCAGTTCTAACTTGTTTCTTGACCTGCATACAGATTTCTCAGGAGATAAGTAAAGTAATCTGATATTCTCATCTCTATAAGAATTTCCCACAATTTTTTGTGATCCACACAGGCTCAGATGGTAAAGAATCTGCCTGCAAATGTAGGAGACCAGGGTTTGATCCGTGGGTTGGGCAGACCCCCTGGAGAAAGGAATGGTTACCCACTCTAGTATTCTTGCCTGGAGAATTCCATGGATAAAGGAGCCTGGCGGGCTACAGTTCATGGGGTCACAGAGAGCTGGACACAGCTGAGTGACTAACACACTAAAGCGGAGTCAGTGGCTTTAGTGTAGTCAATGAAGCAGATGTTTTTCTGGAATTCTCTTGCTTTTTCTATGATCTGACGGGATGCTGGCAATTTTACAGCTGGTTCCTGTGCCTTTTCTAAATCCAGTTTGTACATCTGGAAGTTCTTGGTTCATGTACTGTTGAAGTCGAGCTTGAAGGATTTTGAGCATTACCTTGCTAGCATGTGAAATGAGCACAATTGTAGTTTGAACATTCTTTGACATTGCCCTTCTTTGGGATTGGCATGAAAGCTGACCTTTCCCAGCCTTGCAGCCTTGTTATGGTATTATAATAAACTCATCCTCAGACGAGAATATTAAGGACTGACATTTGGTAAAGTTTTGGCTAACTCAAAGTCAAGGAAAAGTCAAGGAAACAGGATTTACTTGGTTACCAAACCCTTCAGTATATAACAATGAAAAATAATGTTAAGGGGCTTCCCTGGTGGCTCAGCGATAAGAGAATCCACCTGCTAATGCAGAAGACATGGAGGATCCCACATGCCATGGAGAAACTAAGCCGATGAGCCACAATATTGAGCCTGTGCTCTGGAACTAGGGAACTGCAACTACTTCCTGAGCCCATGCACCGCAAGAAAAGCCAGTGCAACGAGAGCTAGAGTAGCCCCTGCTTGCTGCAACTAGGGAAAAGTCTGCATGGCAATGAAGACCCAGCACAGTCAAAAATAATTTTAAAAAAATGTTAAAATCTTTTGAAAAGGCTTTATTTATTTGGCTGCACTGGGTCTTAGTTGCAGCACATGGGATCTTTTTTTAGTTCAGGCATACGGGATCTTTAGTTGCAGTATGTGGTATCTTGTTCCCTGACCAAGGATCAAACCTGAGCCCCCTACATTGGGAGCGCAGAGTCTTAGCCACTGGACCACCAGGGAAGACCTTGAAAAGGTTTTTTAAAACCTTTTTAAATGGGGAAATCAATTCTGAAGCTTAAAGAGCTCAGGTTCATCACTGTGAAGTGATACATATAGTACTCTTGCAAATGTAGCCTGATCTGAATATGTACCAAATGTAGAACACACTAGAAATTACTGTTTTAAATGCCTTAAACCTCGATGTGTCATGGTGGTAAAAATGCATTAGATAAAATAAACCCAAAACTTCCTTTTGTTGCTCATATTCCAAATAACTGAGTTTAATGTTGTACAGTATACACCCATATAATTATTATTCATTCTGTAACACTCCAGTAATGAAAAATATATGCCAACTTAAATTTTTTTCCTACATCATATTTACTGATTTAAATTTTATTTTTCTTTTCTAAGCCAATCCTATTAGCACCAAAAGGCATGAAAACAGTCTCTTTGGGTTAGGCCAATCATAGGTTTGGGTGGACTCCGGGAGCTGGTGATGGACAGGGAGGCCTGGCGTGCTGGGGTTCATGGGGTCGCAAAGAGTCAGACACGACTGAGCAACTGAACTAAATCAATATGTAAAGTTGGTCACTCAAATAAAGCCTTCCACAGGGTGAGAATAAAAACTAACCGGATGAACAGTCCTTTATGTCTCCATGTTTGGGGACTATCAAGCTAAGCCATCAGATCAGATGTAGAGATGAGATTATACTCATTACTGCAAAGGCCTTAAAAATTCCATTTCTTGAATGGGAACTAGATGGAGTAGCAAACTAGCACAAAACAGCAGTCTATAAGTGCTGCATGCTGTAAAAAGAAAACTCCAGGCCAAGCTGACTTTCAGATTTTCCTATCTGTAAGAATGAGTAGCACTCAAATTATCATTCATATGACCTATCTAATCTTAACCCAAGTTACAGAATTGGAAACCTCAAAACCCTTCAAAAAAGCCCTTCTCAAGGTGACACTGATAATCTTTCCATTGTTTATCCCTTTTTCCTCTCTCCAACCACACAAATTCTGTCTCCTTTTTTGTTCTAGTCCAAGTCCAACCCTTACTTAAAAATGCACCTTAAAATCTATTTGCCTTACTTCTTAAGTTACTATAGCATTTATCGACTATAGTACCTATTTAATTTGAAGCCCAGGCCAACTTACCTTGGAGTTAGCACATCATTTATAAACATCAACCACATACAAAAAGCACCACATTGGGTGTTAGGTTATATTCTGGGTTATCTCATCTTAATTCTTATGATTTAGCTGAGCACCAAGGAATATTAGATTAAGAAACATGTTAGAATTTATCTGGACAAGTAAAATAATTGATTATTTTGAGAAATCTTCAAAGCTTCATTAGAGTTCTGTATTATTTGTATTTTCAGGTTTCCTTTAAAGTAATACAGGTTACTTTGAAAATCTTTGGGAGAATAAAGTTAACAAAGTTTTTGTAACAAATTAAATTCCTGCTGCATTCAATCCTGTCAGATCTGCTATAAAGAAAAGTTGGGAATTCCTTGGTGGTCCATGTTCAATTCTGTCAGTTCTGCTATAAAGAAAAATTGGGAATTCCTTGGTGGTCCAGTGGTTAGAACTTGGCGCTTTCACTGCTATGGCCCAGGTTTGATCCCTGGTCAGGAAACTAAGATCCCACAAGCTGCATGGCATGGCCAAAAATAAATTTTTAAAAAAGTGAAAACCAAAAAACCCCTTAGTATTTCATGAAATTAAGTTCTTTTCTTTCAATTAAAATAATTTGAATCAGAATGGGCTTGTGAAAAGCAACTTTTCTGGAATAAAGTGCAAGTGGTAAAAAAAAATGAAATCAAAAGACTATGTCCTGATACACAAAAATTACATGAAATTCAAACTTCATTGTCCATAAAGCTTTACTGGCACACAGCCATATCTGTTTATGTACTGTCCACGGCTGCTTCTATGTTACCATAGCATAGTAGCTGCAACAGACTGTATGCCTTGGGAGTTAAATACTTACTATCTCATCTGGCCCTATCAAATTCATATTGGTTAATTTTATTAATTTCATTTCTTGTAGACAAGTTAAAACTAAGAAAAAAGAGCAGAATATCTAAATATGTAAATTAACCTAATAACGAGGCACTTCCTTGTCTGTTTTACAAGGATATTTTTGAGGGACCACATTCATATAGTACAGTAAGAAAGGTATTTCACTACATTGCTGTTAGGAATGTAAAATGTTAGCCAACACTTTAGGTAACACCTGTTTAGGCAACAAGAATCTCAAAAATCACTTCCACTGATGTCAAGAATTCGAAAATAAGAACACATCACAGTTTACTTAAACATTTCCCTATTGATAGCTATGTAATTTTCAACTTTTTACTACTAGAAATGTATATATTTTTTCATTTATTTTTATTAGTTGGAGGCTAATTACTTTATTGTAGTGGATTTTTGTCATACATTGACATGAATCAACCATGGATTTACATATATTCCCCATCCTGATCCCTCTGGGTCTTCCCAGTGCACCAGGCCCGAGCACTTGTCTCATGCATCCAGCCTGGGCTGGTGATCTGTTTCACCATAGATAATATACATGTTTCGATGCTGTTCTCTCAAAACATCCCACCCTCGCCTTCTCCCACAGAGTCCAAAAGTCTGTTCTGTACATCTGTGTCTCTTTTTCTGTTTTGCATATAGGGTTATCATTACCATCTTTCTAAATTCCATATATATGTGTTAGTATACTGTAATGGTCTTTATCTTTCTGGCTTACTTCACTGTATAATGGGCTCCAGTTTCATCCATCTCATTAGAACTGATTCAAATGAATTCTTTTTAATGGCTGAGTAATATTCCATGGTGTATATGTACCACAGCTTCCTTATCCATTCGTCTGCTGATGGGCATCTAGGTTGTTTCCATGTCCTGGCTACTATAAACAGTGCTGCGATGAACATTGGGATGCACGCTAGAAATATTTTAATAACTACTGTATGTAACATAAATCATCAAACTGATTCTAAATCTATAGGAGTCAAATCTTACTAGAAACATAATTATGTTATTACTCTCAGAGAGTTCCTAGGATATAAATTTAAAGTTGGGCTTGCTGCATCACAGGTTGTGCACATCTTCAATTTTACTAAATATTGCTAATATGTCCTCTAAATTAAGAGCAATTTATCCTATGCCAACACTTTTCAGGCATATTAATTGTTGCCAATATGATGGAAAAGAATGGGATCTCATTTATTTTCAACTGCATTTCCTGAATTTCTAGTAAGACTCAGTGTTTGATTTATTGACCATGTTTCCTTTTACAAAATGACTGACCATCTTCTTTGCCCATATTTCTATAATAACATTCATCTTCATTTACTTTATCCAGTAATTTAAAGGTGAATCCTCATTTTTTAAACTTTTTAATGGAAAGATCATTGCCTTACAGAATTTTGTTGTTTTCTGTCAAACCGTAACATGAGTCAGCCATAGGGATACATACATCCCCTCCCTCTTGAACTTCCCACCCAGTCGCACCCCTCGAGGTTGATACAGAGCCTGTTTGAGGCCTCTGCAAATAAATTCTTTGGTACCATCTCTCCAGATTCCATATATAAGCGTTAGTATATGATATTCATCCTTCTCTTTCTGATTTATTTCACCCTGTACAATAGGCTCTAGGTTCATCCACCTCATTAGAACCAACTCAAATGTGTTCCTTTTTATGGCTGAGTAATATTCCATTGTGTATATGTACCACAACTTCTTTATCCATTCATCTGTGGATGGACATCTAGGTTGCTTCCATATTCTAGCTATTGTAAATAGTGCTGCAATGGACAATGGGATACATGTCTTTTTCGGTTTTGGTTTCCTCAGGGTATATGCCTAGGAGTGGGATTGCTGGGTCATATGGTGGTTTTATTCCTAGTTTTTTAAGGAATCTCCATACCATCTTCCATAGTGGCTGTTATCAACTTATATTCCCACCAACAGTGCAAGAACGTTCCCTTTTCTCCACACTCTCTCCAGCAGTTGTTTGTAGACTTTTTGATGATGGCCATTCTGACTGGTATGAGTTGATATCTCATTGTAGTTTTGATTTGCATTTCTCTAATAAGGAGCGATGTTGAACCTCTTTTCATGTGTTTGTTAGCCATCTGTATGTGTTCTTTAGAGAAAGGTCTGTTCCCCTTTCAAGAACAAATTTTTCCATAACCACAACCTTTCCTCCAAGACTCTTTCCACCTTAACTAGATTCAAAATTCCTGTCATACTTCTCTCACAGCCCTCTCAATAGAGATGTTTTTCTTATCAATACCATTGTCACAATTACCTCAAAGATGTTAATGATGTCATTCCCTGCCAATAAATTCATATATGGTACCAAAGTGAAAGCTGCTCAGTCATGTCTGACTCTTTGTGACCCCCATGGACTGTAGTCCATGGAATACTCCAGGCCAGAACTGGAGTGGATAGCTGTTCCCTTCTCCAGGGGATCTTCCCAACCAGGGACTGAACCCAGGTCTCCCATACTGCGGGTGGATTCTTTACCAGCTGAGCCACCAGGGAAGCCCATATAGTACCAAGTAAGTCCAAATTCCATAATTTGGCTTCCAAAGCCTTCCATAATCTGTCTTCAATATTTTCAGCCTATTACTCTTATATATGTGTGTGTGTGTATATATATATGTATATATATATACATACACATATGCACACACATACTCAATGTACCAAATAAAGTAAGACTGTTTGCCACCCCTCTCAGATATCTCCTGAGTTTTCTAATTCTGCCTTGATTTATGCTGTTTTTGGCACCCAAATGTTTATTGGAAATTCTTACCTCAAGGAAAGTTCTTCCTTACAAAGTAATGCCATTAAATAAATACAGTTGACCCTTCAAGACCTCTGTGATCTGGGGTGCCCACCCTCCCTGCAGTTGAAAACCCTCATATAACTTTACAGTCAGCCCTCCATATCAGTGGTTCCACATCCTCAGATTCAGTGAACACATGTAGTATTCAATACTCTCAGTTCAGTTCAATCGCTCAGTCGTGTCCAACTCTTCACGACCCCATGAATCTCAGCACGCCAGGCCTCCCTGTCCATCACCAACTCCCGGAGATTACTCAAACTCATGTCCATCGAGTCAGTGATGCCATCCAGCCATCTCATCCTCTGTCGTCCCCTCTTCCTCCTGCCCTCAATCCCTCCCAGCGTCAGGGTCTTTTCCAATGAGTCAACTCTTCGCATGAGGTGGCCAAAGTATTGGAGTTTCAGCTTCAGCATCAGTCCTTCCAATGAACACCCGAGACTGATCTCCTTTAGGATGGACTGGTTGGATCTCCTTGCAGTCCAAGGAACTCTCAAGAGTCTTCTCCAACACCACAGTTCAAAAGCATCAATTCTTCAGTGCTCAGCTTTTTTCACAGTCCAACTCTCACATCCATACATTGACCACTGGAAAAACCACAGCCTTGTCTAGACAGACCTTTGTTGGCAAAGTAATGTCTCTGCTTTTTAATATGCTATCTAGCTTGGTCATAACTTTCCTTCCAAGGAGTAAGCGTCTTTTAATTTCATGGCTCAACTAGGTATTAATTGGAAAAAACAAAAAAACCTTGTGTATAACAGGTTCCCTGGTAGCTCAGCTGGTAAAGAAGTCACCTGCAATGCAGGAGACCCCAGTTCGATTCCTGGGTTGAAAAGATCCCCTGGAGGAGGGCATGGCAACCCACTCCAATATTCTTTCCTGGAGAATCCCATGGACAGAGGATTCTGGCAGGCTACAGTCCGTGGGGTCAGAAAGAGTTGGACATGACTGAGCAACTAAGCACAGTGTATAACAGAACCCACGCATTTCAAACCCATGTTGTTCAAGGACCTATGAAGCAGTTAGGAAAAAAGCACCGTTTTGCAACCTTAAGAATATAACTGATTCAGGCAAGAATCATCAGCTGATAAATTCAGAGGGTTAATAATTTATGAGGAACAGGCCATTTCATGTAATTTCAAAGTATTCTTCCCACAAACTATTTATTAATTATAAGAGTAACTAGACTGAAGAAATAAAAAAAACCACTCTAACCAATTAATCAAAATTAGTATCACCAATAAGGGGCAAATACCATATACCTCCAGATTTGATGCCTTGGGAAAGATACTGTATCACCTATGTGGAATTCCAGTAACAAATGCAAAACCATGAGGAAACATTAGGGAAATCCAAACTGAGGACATTCTATCATATAAAATAACTAACCTGTATTATTAAAAAATGTCAAAAATGTTATTCAAATATGTTAAGTGTGAAAGACAACAAATACATGTAGGAAAGGACATGGAGAAAAGGGAACCCTCTTACAATGTTGGCGGGAATGTAAGTTGGCACAGCCATTACGGAAAACAGTAAAGAGTTTCCTCAAAAATTAAAAATAAAACTGCCATAAGACCTAGCAATTCCACTTCTGGGTATTTTCTGAAGAAAACAAAGACACTAATTCTAAAAGATATATGCATCCCTATGTTCACCACAGCATGGTTTACAACAGCCAAGATATGGAAGCAACCTAAGTATCCACTGATGGATGAACGAACAGATAAAGAAGATGTGATACAAATATTTACAATGGTGTATTAGTCATTAAAAAAAATGAAACCTTGCCATTTGCAATAACATGAATGGATCTAGAGGGTATTAAGGTAAGTAAGTCAGAGATCAACAAATATTATATGATTTTACTTCTACGTGGAACCTGAAAAACTAAACATAACAAAACAGAAACAGTCATAGATACAGAGAATAAACAGGTGGTTAGCAGAGGAGAAGGAGTAGGAGGATGAGTGAAATAGGTGACAGAGATGAAGAGATACAATCTTCGGGTTTGTTACCTTCACAGGTAAAAAATAAATGAGTCTTGGGATGAAATGTACAGCATGGGGAATATAGTCAATAATATTGTAGTATCTGTGTATGCTAACCGATGGTAACTAGACTTATTGTGATGATTATTTTGTAATGTACAGAAATATCAAATCACTATGTTATACACCTGGAAATAACAGGGTTATAGGTTAACTGAACTTCAGTTTATTTTCTCAATTATCTTTTAAACTGTAGTTGATTTATAATGTTTCAGGTGTAACTAAGTTATATATACATACACATATATGTACTTTTTAAGATTCCTTTCCATTATAGGTTATTATAAGATGCTGAGTACAGTTATTATAGGTTGTTGTAAGGTACTGAATATAGTTCCCTGCGCTATACAGCATGTTGTTATTGTTTACCTCTTATATATAGTAGTGTATATCTCTTAATCCCAAGTTCTCCACACTTCAATTTTTAAAAAGGTTAAATGTGAAAGATGAAGAAAAACAGAAGACACCTTTTCCATATTAAAGAATATTAAATACAATACATGCTTCTTGACTGGATCCTCAACTAGGGGAAAATGCCATAAAGAACATTACTGGGAAATACTGATGAAATTATAGATATGGACTATAGATTTAGAATGTGTGCTTAGTAATAATTTACTGAAGTAAAGAGCTTTCATTCCAAGAATCCACGTACATCCCCACATCAAAGGAATACACTGATACATATGCCTGGGAAGAGAAAATGACAGGGCTAATATGCTGAAACAGTGTCTTCAGCACTGCAGATTCAAAACGACCAATTAACAGTGCTGAGAATGTTCCACGAAACCATTACCACTCACCTTACTTCAAGAACAAACATGGATTTGGGTCCTCATGTGATTTTTCAATAAACGCTTCAAGATTCTAATACTGAACAGAAGAAATGTTTACATGCCAAAGGAAAGAACTGCAAAAGACTGTTATCTATAAAAATTTTACATTCTTAAATTTTACCGAAAAATAACTAAAAACACACATTATGATACCTTTTGAATTTGAACACTAATAGCTTTATTTAACAGACATTGAATGACTACTATGTGCAAAGCACTGTGTTAGGTGCCATGAAAGATACAAAGATGAAAAAGACATAGTCCCTGCCCACAAGGAGCGTATAATCTAGTTGGGGAGACAGACAAATACACAAATAACTAGAATACAAGGCAGTGAACAACAGAGTGGACAAGTGCTGAGTGTGGCTGAGTGTGATACTAACTAGCCTCAAGGTTCCAACTTGAAACACTGGTGATGTAGAGTTAGCTGCTTTGAAAATCCCATTTCAAGATCAGCATAATAAATGTTTAAATGGTCCTATCCAAGCAGCTGGAGGCAAGACAATAGGCCAGGTGGAAGGGCTGTTTGAAAGACTGTCACATTTACATATGTGGTGCTGATACAAGTATGTAGGGACAGCTAAAAAAAGACCATATATATATCATCTGTCCTTTGGTTAATGGCTATAGCTACTGTTTTAAACAATATACTTTTATATAAAAAGGAATTTGTATAATTCCAGAAAAGTCAACTTAAGGATTAATATTAATTCAACAAAGAATCTTGCCATAGGCAATTTTCTTATTTACTAATTGATTAAGTATTTTCTCTAAATATCTATAAAGCTCTGTAGCAATTAAACGGTTAGACATCTAAGTATTGCTGAGTAAAAACCTCTTAAGTTTAGCCTTCGGAAGGAAATGGTCACAAACCTGATAACCTGATATAATACTACTCTATTAGCAACAAGAAGGCCTTAAAGAGATTTAAGGAAAATAATTTTTAATGCTTCAATGCAAATGGAATACACACTGATTAAATACAATTCAATGTTCTTTGAAAATACCTCATTAACAGCATTTGATACCAGTTAAGGCCAGCAAAACTGAAGTGAGGAAAACACCACATATATTGTCTTTCATTGGTTTCATATATAATTGCCTATGACAATGGCAACTCAATTTTTTCTTGGAAAATTCCATTTATTGGTACCGATGAGCTCTGATTTGCTTTTAACTAGTATGCTTAAAAACAGCTGCTGAAAAAAAAAAAAAAAAAAAAAAACAGCTGCTGACCACTTCCTCTTGGTAGTGCTGTCTGGCATAAACGGCAGAGAAGAAACATGTTTCTGGCTGTTTTTCCTGCTTCCTGAATTGGAGGGTTCACTGCTTACTTAGCCTGTTTCCTTCAATGTGTCACCGTGATCCTGGGACCTCTGCTGCTTCCGCTCGAGGAAGCGAGCACGTGCGTCTGATATGGATTTATCATCATTTCTTCTTTGCATTTTCTTTAGGACTTCTTTGGATATTCCATCTGAAAACATTACAAATTAATCCAATAAAATTTTAGTTTTGAGTTTGGTATTAGAAATGTTAAGAGAAAGAGATGCTCTGGTTTTTTAATGTTTAGCTGGGGGAAAGAGGAAATTAAATTTTGCCCTTTAAAAAGAAATGAAATAAAGTCTCTGGTTAAAAATAAGAGTATATTATCTGGTTAAAAATAAGAGGCCTGAGAAGTCAGAAAAACTGACCCTAATTCAAGCAAGTAGTGCAGTTATTACGGTTGCTGTTGTTTAGTTGCTAAGTCATGTCTGACTCTCTTGCAACCCCACCAGGCTCCTCTGTCCATGGGATTTCCCAGGCAAGAATACTGGACTGGGTTGCTATTTCCTTTTCCAGGAGGATCTTCCTGACCCAGGGATCAAACCCCCGTCTCCTGCATTGGCAGGCAGGTTCTTTAGCACTGAGCCATGAGCGAGCCCACAGTACAGTTACACACTGCGACAAAGCACCGAGCAGTTAGCGTTGCCAGTGACACTGCTGTCATCTTGGGAAAACTCCCCCCATCCTGTTTCCCACTGATGTTAAATAAGGATGATGCAATTTGCTCCATCAGCCTCAAAAAGTTCTGCTGAAAAGCTTTTTTTACATGTGAGCTGAGAATTAACCTTTCTGTCCTTGTTCACTGCCACAACTGTTTATGCCTCCTGAAGGAAATGGTCCAAAAAAGCAAAAACTAATGAGACGACTTAGTCATTTTATAGTTAAGTACAAAACTTTCTGGTTGATGAGTAGTAATATTAACTACTGCAACTAGGGGCCTAACATTTCAAGAAAAAAAAATCTCTTGGGGAAAAAAAAAGGTTCTGAGGTAATATTTCACAAAATTTTTAAATGAAATAAAAACAGTAAAGCACCGCTGGCAAGCAGTATGGCGTAATGGTTGAGTAGAGGCCACAGAATCAGATTTCCTGGATTCAAAATCCAGATTCACCAAGTATTAGCTTTGAGATTTTCAGCAAATTATTGTACACTGCTAAGTATTTCCTCATTCATACAGCAGGGATATGTAGTTACTTCATATAGTTATTGTGGAAATTTAATGGGGTTACATAAGTTGTTAGCACATGGCAAAAGTTCAATAGATATTATTAATAATGCTGCCGGACAAAGGGGTTAAGAAAAACATGACTAACTGGAAGGAAAGAAGGAAGTCAAAGTACGTCTGAGGCTCATGACAACTGTCTGCTTTTCTGAGGAGACAGAGCCGGAACCTAAGCTCTGTGACAGCCTTTCTGCAACTATATGAGAATCTGGACACCTATGCTCTAGAACAAGTGATTCACTCACCCTTCCGGTGCTTTACATTTTCCTTATTGGTCCACCTCCTTCTCGCATCTTCTCTCACTTCACGTCGGGCCACACTGCTCAAATCATGTGCATTAAATTCATGCAACTTGGGTAGCAAGTCTCTCACCCATTCATAACGAATTGGACACACAATTCTTGCATAGACTTTGGTGGTAACTAATACCTCATGAAAAATGATCCATTCAAGTTTGGTTTCCTGTTCATGAAGCTACACAAAAGAATTTGTTTAAGGATGACAACTCAATAACCTGCCTTATTCCAAATTAGACCAACCAAACATTAACAGCCTAAAGTTTTCTGAGTTAATTTCTATATTCTTCAATCAAACAAGAGGCACACATCGACCAACACCTTTATGTAATATAGATATATGCTAAACATATCCTCACATCTCTTTTTTCAGAAAAAAAGTAGAAGACATCTGTATATTATTTATTTCTACATCTTTACAAAAGGAAGAAATTTATACAGCTTCCTTTACAAAAGGAAGAAATTTCTTCCTATTAATAAAAATTAAGGTACTTACTGCTGAGGAAGGATGAATATGAACTGGACTTCCACGCCCATCCATTGTGCAAAATGTTCTCCCAACAGACCTAAGAACCAAAAAACCAAAGGATCAAAGACAAGAACAGTAAAAACAATTAAATAAGTAGAGCACTAACAATGAAAAAGTATATGTCCTACTACAAGGAGTACTATATGGAGAGGTTTATATTGAACTGTCACTGTAACTTCTCTACCAATTCATCTTAAAACTAATGATTCAGGGAATTCCCTGGTGGTCCAGTGGTAAAGACTCTGATCTCACTGCCAAGGGCCTGCATTTGATCCCTGGTCAGGGAACTAAAATCCCTGAAGCAATGCAGTGCAGCCAAAAAAAAAAAAAAAAACAAAAAACAACTTATGAGACAATTTATTACAGTCATTTTACTAAAGTACAAAACTTTCTGGTTGGTAAGTAGTAACATTAACAATAATATTGTATTTGTGCTTTAGAATTTCCAAAATGCTTTCACAATGAAGCATCAAATAAACCTACTAGTTTTGACAGCCAGGTACTTCATTCAAAGATCAAAACTGAGATTCAAATAAATTAGATAGCTTTCTCAAGGGCAAAGAGCTAATGTATGGTGAAAGCGAGCCCCAAACATAGGTCTTTGGACATAAATACAGTATTCTTTACATTGTATTATACATCTCCTTTCAAAGGTATAAATCATTTTCACCATTCTAAAATAGACAATTAGAACAGTTCATCTATAATTTTTCTTTTCTTTTCTTTATATAATTTTTCTAATTCCTATTAACTTTATAAATTCTTACCCTCTTCTATACTTCCTACATAAAGGTTATTCCAAAAGCTTATCAGAATAAAACCTTAGCTTAATCACACAACTGATTGCCTATAAAACTTTACATATATATTTCTATTATAACCCAGGTCAGACTGCATTATAATTATTTGTATATATATCTACACAGTCCATATTTGGACAGTACAAAAATCTTTTCACTTGAATAATTTGAAAGTTAGTCACCAATCTCATGCTTCATCATCCCCAAATACCTGAGTGTGCGTTTCCTATAATCAAGAATATTCTCCTACATAACCATCATAAAACCATCAAAACCAGGAATTAACACTGATACATTCAGTTCAGTTCAGTTGCTCAGTCATGTCCGACTCTTTGTGACCCCATGGATTGCAGCACGCCAGGCCTCCCTGTCCATCACCAACTCCCGAAGTTGACTCAAACTCACGCCCATCGAGTCAGTGATGCCATCCAGCCATCTCATCCTCTGTCGTCCCCTCCTCCTCCTGCCCCTAATCCCTCCCAGCATCAGGGTCTTTTCCAATGAGTCAACTCTTCGCATGAGGTGGCCAAAGTATTGGAGTTTCAGCTTCAGCATCAGTCCTTCCAATGAACACCCAGGACTGATCTCCTTTAGGATGGACTGGTTGGATCTCCACTGATACATTACTAGGATCTAATTCTCAGGACCCACCGAAGTTTTATCAAATGTCCTAACAATATCCTTTATAGCAAAAGGACCCAGTTCAGAAATCATGTATTGCCTTTACTTTTTATGGTCCTTTAGTCTCCTTCATTCTGGAAAACACCCCCTAGTCTAGATTTGACCTTCACGATCTTGACACCTTTAAGGATTACAGGCTAGTTATTTTGCAGTATGTCCCTCGATTTGATTTTGTCTGTTTTAAGACGATTAGACTCAGGTTACAGATCTGTGGCAGGAATATCACAGAAGAGATGCTCTGTTTTCATTACATCCTATCAGGAGGAACAAGATTTTGATTTACTTCATTTCTGATGTTCACTTTAATTGTCTGATTTAGGTAACATCTGCCAGGCTTCTTCACTAAGTTACTTTTTCCCTTTGTAATTAACAAGAATTTTCTGAAGAGGTGCTGAACTCTGTAAATAATTCCATTTGTTATTAAACTTCTAATTTATTCATTCATTAATTTATATGATTATAGGCCCAGGATTTCACATTTTATTCAATCCATTACTATCAGTATTACGAATGTCAAAATATCCCATCTTTGATCAGCCTGGGCCTATTCAAACTGGCTCCTCTGTACTTGGTCACATGGCCTCCACCTTCACTGATGACCACTTTGCTTACAGGTAAAATAAGATGTTTGGGCTTATTGTGTACCTTCCCAGACCTATTTCTCCAAAGGTCCTTTATGTGGCAGATGGTTGTTCCAAGTCAAAATCTGTGCAGAGGGACTTCTCTGGTGGTCCAGTGGTTAAGAATCAGCCATGCAGTGAAGGGGACATGGGTCTGATCCCTGTCAGGGGAACTGAGATACCACATTTCTCAAGGTAGCTTTCTCAAGATCAAAGAGCTAATATATGGTGGAAGCAAGTCCCAAACATAGGTCTTTGGACTTAAATACAGCATTCTTTACATTTATTATATTACATCTCCTTTCAAAGGTATAAATAATTTTCACTATTCTAATATATGGTAATTAGAACAGTTCATCTATAATTTTCCTAATTCCTGTTAATGTTAAATTCTTATCCTCTTCTGTACTTCCCTACATAAAGGTTATTCCAAAAACTTATCAGAATAAAATCTTAGCTTAATTGTTAAAACTGGTTTCCTATAAAACTTTACATATATTCCTGTGGACCAACTGAGCCCACGGGCTGCAACTGCTGGGCCTGAATGCCACAACTAGAGAGTCTGTCCATATGCCACGATGAAAGATCCTGCGTGATCCAACAAAGACCACAAGTGACGAATCTAAGACCTGACACAGCCAAAAATAAAAAAAAAAACATCTGGGCACAAAGTATATTCATTGCTATTATAGTTATTGCTCCTAGTACATCTCATAGTTAGCTCACATAAATATTTACAGACACACAAATATATTTCATACACACTCACACACAGAGTAACACCTATTTTTTATTACAGTATCTATCCATCCACTTAACTGTATTAAAAACTGTAATATCTAAAATTTCAATCAATACCACAGGGCTCATTCCTGTTTTCTTTTAGTATTTCTAACTCCCTTCGCCATTTACTTTAATGTATTCAATTACGTGATCAACTCCTCTGTATATAACGAATCTCCCATCACCACTACTCTTACCCCTTTCCCCACAAAGATGCCCTTCCTCCACTCAGACTCTGACATTCAAACAACCAAACAACTCCCATGTGACTACCTTGCCCAATCCCGCTCAAGAACTGACAGTCCACACCAAACCATCCTTCATCAGCGACGCCACCCTCAACCTATTTGGCTTTCACACTCCACAATGAGTCACTCCTCTGCAAGAGAACCACTGTCCCTCAACTTGGGCGCTAATACCCCAAGCTGGGCAGCGGTCCTACAGACTCCCCTCCTCCCCACGTGTGTTTCAGTATCCCACTCTCAGCCACCGCAGTTCCCCCTGCAGAGCTGACAGTTATGAGAAGGCTCACTGTAACTGATGTCATCGGAATCACAGAGCTTAAATCAAATTGTCTTTAATATTAAATAGTTCAATATGGTCATCAAATACAGTTATGTTTCTCTATCCATCTCTCAAGCTCCTAGTGCTTACCTTCGAGCTACATTTTTGAAATAACCCGCACAAAGACATCTTCGCAGGACTTCATGTTTAGGGCCTTCAAAGGTCTCTCTTGGGAAATCACTTTGCTATTGACAGAATAAACGTAGAGTGGTAAGTCTCACAGAACAATTTGAAACAATCTTTTGGTTTGAAAACTCCCAATTTCTAATGACTTCCATTTCTGGCCGATATGGAATATGAGGGACCAGATTTACCCTTCTGCTTCAAACAACCAAAAAAATGGACAAAACAAATGAAATAATGATTTCCAAAGCACTATATGAAGGGTAATGGTGTCTGAGAAATAAACGAAGGAAAAAAATGAATTAACCCCAACAACTGTTCCAGCCTACAGTCAACTTTGAGAGAGATTCTGGACCAAGGTGGAGGAAAGGAAACACTGGAGTGAAACATGGAGAACTCCCTGAGTTAAACAGACAGAGCTGAGAATCCAGAGAGACCAGGATGGCTAAAATTCCCAGCCAAAGTTCAGGAGAAAAGTCATCTGCAGAGAACCCCGGAGATCTACAGGAGGGCTTCAGGAGTTCAGCTGAGAACTGACAAGCACACGTATGTGAGGAAATTACCCAAGGCCAGGAAAAGAGCCTCCTGAAAGGATAAGGGACAACAGAGTTGTGTGCACAGGGTCAGTGCCTGTTCCTACACCTTATAATATACGTGGTTTTGGGGCGAGAACTCAGAAGGCCTTGCCAAAACGCCACTCAAGAGAAAAAAAAAAATCACTGCAATCACCTGTTTAAGCTTCCTGATCAGTTCTCTGAGTTGAGCTTCAACACGAAATGCAGAAAATAAGCACCTCCAATGAATCCAATGTTTCTGGCACCATGAAGCTGGAGCTCCACTGCAACACAAAAATACTGGTGTATCAAAAGTATCTTTCATAAGTGAAAGACAGTCTAACATTCTCATTTCTATTATACAACTAGAAACAGATAAGCAACTGTCAGCTCCTTTATGCTGCTGCTGCTGCTAAGTCACTTCAGTCGTGTCTGACTCTGTGCGACCCCATAGACGGCAGCCCTCCAGACTCCACCGTCCCTGGGATTCTCCAGGCAAGAACACTGGAGTGGGTTGCCATTTCCTTCTCCAATGCATGAAAGTGAAAAGTGAAAGTGAAGTCGCTCAGTCATGTCCGACTCTTCGCGACCCCATGGACTGCAGCCCAACAGGCTCCTCTGCCCGTGGGATTTTCCAGGCAAGAGTACTGGAGTGGGTTGCCATTGCCTTCTCCGCTCTTTTATGAGACCTGCCCAATTAATAAGAAAACACTTTAAGGAATATGAAAAAAACAAATCAATATACCTCTAAGTGAATTAAAATAACTTGTAAATAGATTTCTTTTTATACATATATGCCTTAACAAATATCCAATAATTTTCTCGTCTAATCTAGTTATACAGAACCAAAATTCTATGAGGTCAGTTTTCAGGAAAGGTTATGGAGAGAAGAAAGACACAATAAATGACGGTCACAGTCACCTCACATAGAAATCTCACTGATGTTCACAAAAATACATTGAGGTCAGTATAATCCCCACTGAAACTTACTGTCTTAAGTCATATTCTTACTGAAGCTATATTTCAAACTAAGGCTCTCCAGTTCAAAGAACTATCTCACATACCTTGATTTGCACTGTTCAAAGATGACGGCTAAAGTTGCAAAGTCATTAAATCCTCCAGCTTTAGCTGCCAACTCTCGGTGTCTCTGCTCTGCTTCCTTCTGGTATTCTGGATCAACTAAAATGACAGTTGGAAAGGAAGTTTAGTTCCACTTTACATCAAGTCTCTTTCTTCGCTTAGTTTATTCAAGCTTATTGAAATCTGCCTCACCCTCTGAGGTGGAATAAAGGAGAATGACATTCACTCTTCGGTGGGGGAGTGTGAACCTCTAACTACTCCCACAATTCCTTTTCCTCTTTAATCACACTTTGGAGATTTTTGCTAGAACAGCAACATTACTTCTCTTAATCGATTTACCTTAAAAAGAGTATTTAGAACTTACTATTTGTTTTTGCGGTAAGAGTAACCCATGTTCACATTAAAAAAAAAAAAGTAGAAGTTCAATGTTCCCCATTTCGTCACATTATCCACAAGTCAATCCTCAGGGCTAACCACTGTTAACTATTTAGTATGTGTCCTTCAAGATATTTTCTACATATATACATATAAGCATTGTGTATGATGGTTTATTTTCTTCTTAAGTTTCTTCTGATAACTTCTTTTATTTAATAACAGCTTAACCTAAGTATGTATATAACTATTCATTCTCAAACATACCTACATTGTATTTCTCAGGGGTATAAGGATATAACACAATTTAACCCACCCCTATTTATCCAATTCCTAATTATAGACAATTAGACAGGACCATCACATATGTAAAACTGAAATACTACAAACTTTTCTCTTGTAATTTTATATTGAAGAATATAATGCATACAGAAAACGACACAGGTTCTAAGTGTACTGCTCAATGAATATTCACAAATCCAACATACCAATGTACTCAACAGACAGATCAACAAGCAGAATATTACCAGCATCCCAAAGCCCCTTCTTCACTCTCCTTTCAATAACTACTCAGTCCCCTCCACAAGGATAACCATATTCAGACTTTTAACCCAATGAAAGGGTTTATTTGTTTTTAAACTTTATATAAATGTACTCTATGTATCTGGTTTCTTTTGCTCACCCTTATGTTTCTGAGATTTATCTGTTAGTGACTTTGACCCAATCCCACTCAGGAATTGTATGTTCTCTGATTGCCCAAATTCCCCACATAGCACTTTACCCAGGCTAATCTTCTTTCGGAGTCCCCGGCCACATTTTTTTTCCCTCAATATTTCCTAGGGCTTCTCCCTTCATTGCACAACATCGAGCCACAGCTCCTATTATACCCACCACAGCTAGACTGAACAGAGGCCCCATGTTGCCGAATTCTAGGGAGTAGCACTTACACAGACTACAATGTGAACCTGCAAAGCATCAGGTCCTGGTATTAGGAAGAATGCGATCTGATTAAACAAAACACTCACAAAATATAAAGTCTTCCATCCCAGGTTTTAAGTAGTTTCCACCTAAGTAACCTGGGTAACAACTGAAGGAAGCAGCTAGAGACAAAAGAAGAGCAAATATGATTTATCACAGACCACACAAATGGTCCTGTCAAGGTAAAGACACAACGCTCATCTCTTGAATCAGTCATGAGTATTGATTTTTTAAGCTGAAATATCTAATTTTGTCTAATTATATAATAGTATCTATTTTATCTAACAGTATCTAAAGGTACTATGCCAAAGGACAAAATGCACTAAAATAAGGCATTAACTATGTGTTGGCTCCAGCACTGAGAGACAAGCTTACCTATCAACCAGGGGCTCCGACATCCTCAAATGGTGGTACCCCCTGCTACATAAACATAGAGTCCCTGCTGCCTCGGACTTCTGTGCTATGAAGCCTCAGAGAAGCCTCTTTATGGTTCAATTCTTCCCTTCTCTGACTTCACCTGACCCTAGAAGCATTCAGTTTGGCTGCAACACCTACCACAACTATTCACACAAACGGCTTACCATTTCTTATTAAAATGTCAGAGTAACTACAGTAAGGGCTTCCCAAATGGGTCAGATGATAAAGATTCTGCCTGCAATGCAGCAGACCCCGGTGTGATCAGGGGTCAGGAAGATCCCCTGGAGAAGGGCATGGCTACCCACTCTAGTATATTCTTGCCTGGAGAATCCCACGGACAGAGGAGGTTACAGTCCTTGGGGTCAAAACAAGTTGGACAATCGATTTTAGTGGTTACAATTCTAAACTCAGTTTACACTTTGTGATGATTAACTCTGCATGGTCAGTGCTGGACCTCTGTTGCTCACGGTGGCTGCCTGCTCACACTTTAAAACATGCACAGAGCCCCCTGCTTTTCGGGCTGTCCTTCCCACACAGCTATTACCTTCTCTGTCTCTCTCCCCCATTATTCGCAAAGCCAAGAGAAAATATAGAGCATATTTTTCTTTCTTTTCCTTAACTCTTCCCTCAGAAATAACCTAATTAATTAAAATTAAAACTGACGGAAGTCCCAAAGTAAACTCAGGAAGTGTAGAAAAGTAAAAATACCATTATCACACACAGTTCCGACAATCTCAGCCGTTTATCCTCTGACTGAACAATAGTTTGACTATCTAACTTTAATTACTTTCCCAGTAGACTTGTCATTTTCTTTAATTTTTTATCTTTCCCCAGATGAAATTCTATTATCAGTTTTACCTCAGAAAAATAATGCTCTGAAGTAAAAACCATAAACAAGGAACTGAAGCAGCAAAACAAGACTGTAGACTGTATCAGCTTAACTTCTTCCTTTGGGAAGATAATTCAATACTTTTCTATATACAATCAACCAGAAAAAAAAAGTATTACACAGAAAGAGTTTCAATAACAACAATCCTCAGAGCAGAAGCAGGGACTGAGGCTGTAATAAAGTACCACTTATCTCTAAATATATCACAGTTAAAATATTTTTTAAAAATTTAAAACCAACACAATGTTATTTTAAATTTGTTCCATTTTAAGGGAATGCTGTTTACCATCTTAAAAACATTTTAAGAGCCCTCACTCCATTGTTTGACTTCTAAAGCAATATCTATACTAGCAGACGTTGTGTACACAGCTTACTATAACAAGAGAGAGATTACTAAAAATGTTGACGGCATCATCATTTTGATGTTTAAAAATCTTCATTCAACGTTAGATCTGAAAATACTAGCCAGTTTTACCAGTAAGTATAATAAACTGGGCTTCCCAGGTGGTACTAGTGGTAAAGAATCCGCCTGCCAATGCAGGAGACGGAAGAGCCGTGGGTTTGATCCCTGGGCCAGAAGGAGGAAATGGCACCTACTCCACTACTCTTGCCGGAAGAATCCCACGGACAGAAGAGCCTGGTGGGCTGCAGTCCATGGGGTCGCAAGGAGTCAGACACAACTGAGTGTCTAAGCAGAGCAGATACAACAAACTAAATTAGGTGATCTACAAAGACTAAGACCCAAGCCAGAAAGAACTGCTTAACCTATAAAGACTATATATGCACTTGAAAGCAACTGGACAACAAATACATATTTGGGGATGTAATAAGATCACAGCAAGTCACATGCTCAAAAACTGAAGCTGCATTGTGTAGCAGCTGAACTTCTTGATGATCTAAGTTTAAAAATTAAGCTTAAAAAAAAAATAAAAATAAAAATAAAAAAAATTAAGCTTAAGCCACATATGTGCATATAAGAAGAGTGTCTCTCTAAGTATGAATAAGCAACTGATAGCAATTGTTGCCTCAAGGAATGAGATTTGGACGATGCCAAGGAATGCCCCTGCCAAGGCGTCTAACTTTATTTAAATCAGCCTGTGTAGCAATTTGTGCTCCAGGACACTGTCAAAAACAACAGATCAATCAGCTAGCAATCTGGGGAGACTTAACAGCTTGGTGTAATACCAATAGAGGCAGGCCAGCAAAAATTGAAGCAGAGCAGCCAGACTTTAAAAATGGCTTTTATTGAAGTATAGTTGATTTACAATATTATATCAGTTTCAGATGAACAAGAATATAGTGATTCAAATTTTTTTTACAGATTATACTTCATTTAAGTATAATTAAGTATACTTCATTTAAGTATACTTCATTTAAGTATAATCTTACTATTATACTTTATATTAATAATATAATGTTGGATAAGACTGTTGAGAGTCCCTTGGACTGCAAGGAGATCAAACCAGTCAATCCTCAAGGAAATCAATCCTGAATATTCACTGGAAGGACTGATGCTGAAGCTGAAGCTCCAATAGTGTGGCCACCTGATGTGAAGAGCTGGCTCACTGGAAAAGACGCTGATGCTGAGAAAGACAGAAGGCAGGAGGAGAAGGGGACGACAGAGGATGCGATGGTTGGATGGCATCACCGACTCAATGGACATGAGTTTGAGTAAGCTCCAGGAGATGGTGAAGGACAGGGAAGCATGGTGTGCTACAGTCCGTGGGGTCGTAGAGTCGGACATGACTGAGTAACTGAACAACAAATACTTCATTTAAAGCTATTACAAAATAATGGCTATATTTCCCTGTGCAATAAAATATATCTTTTTTGCTTGTTTATTTTAAACATAGTAGTCTGTATCTCTTACTCCTATATCCCAAACTTACCCGCCCCTGCTCCCTCTCCTCACTGGTAATCATTATTTCTTTCTCTATCTCTGTAAGCCTGTTTCTGTTATTTACATAAATGCATACGTGGTAACTCAGATGGTAAAGAATCTGCCTACAATGCAGGAGACCTGTGTTTGATCCTTGAGTCATGACGACCCCCAGGAGAAGGCAATGGCAACCCACTCCAGGATTCTTGCCTGGAGAATCCCATGGACAGAGGAACCTGGCAGACTACAGGGTCACAAAGAGTTGGATACAACTGAGCAAATAACACACTATTTTCTTTTTTTAGGTTCCACATATAAGTGATAATAGAGCATCTGTCTTTCTCTGTCTGACTTCATCCACATTGTTGCAAATGGCAGAATTTCATTCTTTTTTATGCCCAAGATAAATATATTCATGTGTGTGTGTGTGTGTGTGTATTTTTTCTTTGCCACAGGAGACAGATCCAAAAAAATATTGCTAAAATATATGTTAAAGAGTGCTCTGCTTGGTTTCAGGTCTTCCTTTCAGGTTTTTAATCCATTTTAACTTTATTTTTATACATGGAGTGAGAAAACATTCTAATTTCATTTCTTTATACATTCTTTTTCATACAGTCCACATTTATGTATGAAGCTGTCTAGTTTTCCCAGCACCATTTACTGAAGAGACTATCTTTTCTCCATTGCATATTCTTGCCTCCTTTGTCATAGATTAATGAACCGTAGGTATATAGGTTTATTTCTGGGCTCTCTACTCTGTTTCACTGATCTAAGTATCTGGTTTTTTTGTGTGTGTGCACCAATACCATGCTGTTTGATTACCGTAGCTTTGTTGTATACTCTGAAGTTAAGGAGTGTGACAACTTTAGCTCTGTTCTTTTTTCTAAAGACTGTTTTGGCAATACAGGGTCTTTCATGATTCCATATGAATTTTAGGATTATTTGCTCTAGTTCTGCGAAGTGTCACAGGTATTTTAAAAGGGCTTATATTAAAACTATAGATTGCTTTGAGTAGTGTGTACTTTCTAACAATACTAATTCTTCTAACCCAGGAACATGAGATATCATCCCCTTTCTTTATATCATCTTTAATTTCCTTCCTCAATAATATAAAGTCTTCAGAGTGTCTTTCATTTCTTTGATTAAATTTATTAACAGATATTTTATTCTTTTTGATGTAATTCAAAATAGATTACTTTCTTGCTTTCTCTGATAGTTCATGTATTAGTGCATAGAAAATCAACAGATTTCTGAATATTAATCATATATCCTGCAACTTCACTGAATTCACTATTAGTTCTAATAATTTTTTGGCAGAGATTTTAGAGTTTTCTGTGTATAGTATCATGTCATCTACAGTGATTAAGTTTTACTTCTTCTTTCCAATTTGGATACCTTTTATTTCTTTTTTGTGTCTGACTGCTGTGGCTCAGACTTTCAGTACTATTAAACAGAAGTGGCTAGAGTGAGCATCCATGTTTTGCACCTGTTTTAGAGGAAATGCTTTCAGCTTTTCACCACTGAATATGATATTACTTATGGAATTGTCATATATGAGACCACCCAAATGTTTAACCGAAAGATCAGTGAAACCTACCAAAAAACCAGAGGTTGTCCTGATGTTCTGAGAGACTGTGAAGATGCCCAGCTAAACCTAATAAAACCTAATCCTGAGTCTGAAAAGACAATAGACAAGGCCACTGCTTTACAGTTATATTTTCATTATTTGGAATTTAAAAACACTAATAAATCTCTGTGTTATTTGAGTGCTTTCTAGGTAATTCATTCTTTATATCCATTAACATCACCGACATCAAGTGCTTCATAAAAGCAAAACTTACTCAAGAATTTCCCATCAAAGCACAGAATACAAGACATTCCTACTGGCTATTATCTCAATATTCTAAAGAATTAGACTGTCCTATGTTCATAGATATCTAAGGCCAAATATTAGGCAAGCAAAGGGAAGTCCCTCCTTTCCTGAAGTTGCTAAACTGTAATAAAGTTGTTGCTAAACCCAACTAAAAGCCTTCAAGATACCAAAAACCACCTCAAGGACTTAATAAAAAAGAAAAAACAAAGAACATATAATCAAAACCTAAGACCTGAACAACCTGAAGAGCTACAAAACTAAGAATCAACAGTCTATCACAGATAGAGGTTCTAAATAAGAATTTAAAAACCCAGAATTGTACTTCTAGCTATGGAAACAACTTTTCTCTTCTTCTCTTGACTTCTTTCAAAGATATATGAAGCCTTAAGGGAAAAGTTATACTACTGTATTGTGAGGTTTATAATGTATGTAAATATAATATATATGACAACAATAGCACAAATGATGGAGGAATAAGTGGAACTAAACAATCCCAAGGTTTCTTATATTTCACATGAAGCAATAAAATATTAACTTTGAGTAAATTTTAATTAAAGATGTGTATTATAATCCCTAGAGCAAGAAACGGCAAAAAGCCAGCAAAGGGTTCAACACAATCCCTATCAAAATTCTTAGCAGGCTTATGCTGAAGAAACTAATATGCTGATTTTTAAAACTTATACGGAGATGGAAAAAATACAGAATGACCAAAACAATAGTGATTTCAAAATTTACCACAAGCTATGTAATTATACCAAGTTGAAAAATGACATAAAGATTGACAAATAGATAGTGGAATAAAATAAAGTCCAGAAATAGACTACCACACATACACCTTCCACAGATTTTTTTAACAAAGGTGCTAAAGCAATTCAATGGGGGAAGGTAAATCTTTTCAACAAATGTGCTGGAACAAGTGGATAGTCACAGGAAAAAAAGTAATCTAGACCCCTACCTCATACCATACACAAAACTTAATTTCAGATGGATCACTGTCCTAAACTTAATGGCTAGACACTAAAAAGCTTCTAGATCAATAATCAATAGAGATATGAGAGAGAAGCATACTTTTACTATCTTAGGATAGGAAAACATTTCCTACCATGCAGAAAGCAATAACCACACATAAAAAATTGATGTACTAAGACTTTATCAAAATTCAAAACCTCTCATCAAAAGACACTGTTAAGAAAGCAAACAGACTGCAGGAGAATGGATACATGTGTATGGATGACTGAGTCCCTTCACCGTTCACCTGTAGCCATCACAACATTTGTTAATCAGCTATACCCCAATACAAAATAAAAAGTTAAGAAAAAGAAAAATGAAACAAAAAACCCACAGACTGGGAAAAAAAATATGTACAAACTCATACCTAACAAATAAGTTAACTTGAGTCTAGAATAAAGAACTCCCAGATTCAATACACTTTAAAAAGTTTAAAACATGGGCAAAAGACCATAGTAGAGACTTCAAAAGAGAGACAAATACTCACATGGAAAAGTGCTCAAAATATTAGTCATTAGGAATATACAAACTAAAATCACAAAGAGGTATCACTAATATATAACAGAATGCAAAAAAAGAAACGACTGGGAACAAAATGTTAAGGGGACATGCGGTAAAAGCTGCGCTTTCAAACACTACTGATATAATTTTTAAATGGTATAGCCACTCCAGGAAAAGACTTGGCAATTTCTTAGGTGTTTACCTAAGATAAATAAAAAATATATATCTACAAAATACTTGCATAAGAATTTTCAAAATAGCTGCTTTCATAAATAGCACCAAACAAGAAACAATTCAAAATGTCTATCAACAGGATAATGGATAAACCAATTGTAGTATGCAACAGGATACTAGTCAACAATAAAAAAAAACAAACCATTGATACAAAAAGCATATACAAAAATATGGATGAATCTCACATATAATATGTTGACCAAAAAAAGTCAAACACAAAAAAGCACATATTATATAATTTTATTTACATGAAGTTTCAGAAGAGGCAAAAGCAACCTGAAAAAAATCAGAAAAGTGGCTGGCTGCAAGAAGGTGGGATGGAATCTGATAAGGAGCACTGAGAGAATTTTCTGGAGTGATAAAACCAGATCTTGACAGCAGTGTGGGTTACATTAGTAAATGTATTTCACAAAATTCACTGAAATACAGACATAGCACTTATACTTTTCATGCAAATTTTACCTCAAAATAAAAAAAAAAAGGAAAGAAGAATAAAGAGAAAAATAAAACCACAAAAAAAAAGAAAAACAATATACAATAAAAATTTTAAAAAGAAGTGAAAAACTATAAGCAAATATTGAACTCTAGTTATATAGGACTGCCTTTCACTGTGGTATAGCTTAGTGATTCTAAAACCACTTCTGTATATTCTAGGGACAATGAACAATTTGAATATGAACTCTGGAATAGATAATAGTATTGCATCAGGTATCAATGTTAGTTTTCCTAATTTTGATAAATGTGCTGTGGTTAAATAAGAGTTTGCCTGTGTTCTTAGTAAATTACATGTAAATATTTTGTGGTAAAGGAGCACAATGTTTCCAATTTACTCTCAAATGATTCAGAAAAAGAAATAAAATGCATATTTAGAAATACTTATAAATATATATATGTACACAAGCAGGGCTTCCCTGGCGGCTCAGCTGGTAAAGAACCCGCCTGCAGTGTGGGAGACCTGGGTTCGATCCCTGGTTGGGAAGGTGCCCTGAAGAAGGGAACGGCTACCCACTCTAGTATTCTTGGCCTGGAGAATTCCATGACTGTGTAGGCCATGGGGCCGCAAAGAGTTGCGACTGAGTAACTTTCACTTTTAAGGGCTTCCCTGATTGCTCAGTTGGTAAAGAATCTGCCTGCAATGCAGGAGACCCTGGTTCAACTCCTGGGTTGGGAAGATCCTCTGGAGAAGGGATAGGCTACCCACTCCAGTATTCTGGCCTGGAGAATTCCATGGGCATAGTCCATGGGGTCGCAAGAGTCAGACAGGGCTGAGTGACTTTCACTTCACACATGCACAGAGAAAGAAAGAGAATAATAAAGCAAATGCAGAATGTTAAAAACTTGCTGAAACTAGATAAAAGGTACGACTCTTTCAACACTTCTGTTAGAGTTGGATCACCTCAATCTAACTCCCTGGTTTTCCAAATGAAAAATGAAATTCAGAAAAACCAGACCAACAGTCTAGAATCCTGATCTCTTGACTCCTACTTCAATACTCTGTAATAGTTTTTAAAAAGAGTATTACTAGCTTTGATACTACCTAACCAAAGCCAGCCAACCTTATTTACTGCATATAGTATTTCACTAGGGAAAAAAAAAACTGCAATTAGGATACTATTAGAATCAAAATTCTGATACTTAAAAAAACTACACTGCAGGGACTTTCCCGGTGGTCCAGTGGCTAAGATGCCACACTCCCAATGCAAAGGACCCAGGTTTGATCCCTGCCCAGGGAACTAGATCCCACACTCTGCAACTAAAAGATCCCATGTGCCACAACTAAGATTCGGGAGAGCCAAATAAACAATATGTGTGTGTGTGTTTGAATATACATATACACAAATAATATATATATATAAAATAAATATAGATGTGTGTGTGCATACACAAATAAATACATATAAAATATAGATGTATACATATATGTATATACAAATAAATACATATAAATGTAAATAGTATGATACATATATAAATATGTGTGTACATATATGTATATACAAATAAATAACAAAATAAATGTTAATAGTATAATTTAAAAATATACACATGTGTGCATATATATGTATACATTATATATATAAATGTAAATAGCACAGATAATATATACACATATAAATATATATACATGCTGTTCAGTCACTAAGTCACATCTGACTCTTTGCAACTCCATGGACTGCAGCACACCAGGCTTCCCTATCCTTCACACACACACACACACACACACACATAAACTCACCCTAAAAAAACCAGTACTACACTGCAATCTATTTGGTATAGGTAGAACACTGATTGGACTACAGAGTATTTTCATACAAAAATTTATCCTCCATTATAATCATCACAATAATAAACCAATCTGGAACCAACACTCAAAGCCATAAAGTGGTATGGCCAGTGAAATAGCACACTACTGTTAGTCTTGGTTGCAGGCAAGATACACTATCAATTCAGAAGCTCCTTGAAAAGAAAGCTGTGCCTCCCCTCCCCACACACAGTAGAAGACAGCAAAGCTTACATATGATGAACCAAGTTGTGTCCCATATTGACACGCTAGGAAAGGAAAGAAGCAGAAGTCTAAAGACTTGAAAACCTCAAAATAATCCTTTCTCTAAGGGTATAAGGGTTGAACTACCATTTCTTTTGATCATGGAGAAAAAAAGTTAATATATTACTAATGTACTACAACAAGGCA